>NC_041331.1:18568539-18793539 GCF_004354835.1 Perca flavescens
CTCATCTCAAAAAAGTTATTGAAACAAAAGCCAACAACAGTCAATGTCAATGTCTCAATAACTTGTCATGTGCCCTTGAGCATCAATTACAGCTTGACAACGACGTCTCATGCTATCCACAAGTCGAGTTATTGTCTGCTGAGGCATGGCATCCCACTCTTCTTGAAGGGCAACCCTCAGGTCATTGAGGTTCTGGGCTACAGAGTTACAGACCTCAACACGGCGACTCAGCTGATCCCATAGGTTTTCTATAGGATTCAGGTCTGGAGAAAGTGCAGGCCACTCCATTTGAGGTACCCCAGTGTCCAGTAACCGATCCCTAATGATGTGACCTCGATGAGCTGGAGCATTGTCGTCCATGAAGATAAAATTAGGCCTGTGTTGTTCATGCAGGGGCACAATGACTGATTAATGATGTTATTCAGGTAGTATGGGCTTGTCACTGTACCATTCAGAAAGTGTAGGGCAGTTCAGTATTGACTAGACACACCTGCCCACACTGTAACACCACCACCACCAAAGGGTCGTCTGGTGACAACAGTGGCTGATGCATAGCGCTCTCCTTGACGTCTCCAACATCGTTGGCAGCCATCAGTTCTGCTCAACGTGAATCCCACTTTCATCAAAGAATAGCACTGAGGCCCATAGGTCCCTCGTCCAGCAAGATGATGACTCCTGTGCCTGGTGGTGTGGTCAGGTACCATTGCAGGTCGTCAAGCACGCAGACCACGCTGATGTAAACTGTTTTGAATGGTCTGACGTGACACTTGGGTGCCTCTCACCTCCTTTAAATGTGCCTGGAGTTGAGTGGCATTCATCATCCGGTTCCGCAGGGCACTGTTCACAATGAAGTGGTCATCAGTGTGGGATGTGGCCAATGGACGTCCACTTCTATGCCTTTCTGTGACTCTTCCAGTCTCTCTGTATCTCTGTTGCAACCTGCTGATGACACTCTGTGACACTCTAAACTCAGTGGCCACTTCCATCTGAGAACATCCTGTTTGAAGACTCACAATGGCGAGGTACTGTTGATCAATTGTTAGGTGTCGTCTTGGTCTCATGATATCAAAATGTGAACAGCATGATGAGGAGGACTGTTTAAATACAAATTCTAATTGAACCAGGAAATGTATTGGTCAATTCATGGATCAAACACCTGCTGTGGATTTTTGCCGTTTAAGCTCCTTGTTAGAGAACAGCAAGTTGTGCAGAAAGTACTGAAACATTGAACTGTTGGACATACGCATTCAAAAGTTTAAGTTCACCTGTAAAGGTTATATTGGATTTTAGGTTCATCCTGAAATTTCACCCGAAAGCCAAATATCCCTGACTTTTTGTGAGTAGTATATATTTTTTTTTTCTTTGTTAGATATTGGATGTGAAAAGAAGGAAATGGTTCTACCATAACATTGCAATTTAGATGTGTGCAAATTTCCCACACCAGGAGTAATTTATATAGTTCTATTTTATAGCGATTGATTATCTATTCAAAAAATGTTCTATGTAAAATATAAAAGATAGAAAATAAATATTTGTGTGTGCTGTAAAGTGGTTAGAAAATATGAAATCGGAATAAAATCGGTATTGGCAGGTCAAACTCAATGAAAAATCTGAATCGGCCTTGAAAGTTGTAATCGGTGCATCTCTAACACAAACTCATGCATACACACTCTCACACACGTGCACGTGGAAACAGTTGATGCCATTCATTCAGTCTCACACTGGGCACAAACATACTTCTTAAACATTGATGCGGTTACCTCCTAAACATTATTTATACGACACATAACAAGGTACCCTTAGAGCCGGGTAGAAGAGACGGAAAACACTGTCTTTAATTACCTATGTAGACCAAATGCTTGTAGTTTAGAGTATTAAATCAGATATCTGAAAATCAGAAAATATTGTCAGCACTTACAAAAAAAGTTCAAGGAGTGCACATACTTTTATCTCATTCATTATCATAAGGCATTAAAGCAAAGCAAACATTTGCCTGAAGACCAGGAATATTCTTAACAGCTCTAATCTGTCAGTTCTTGCATTCTGTACTCATGTGAATGAAAAACCTTCCATTTCACAGCTGCAGGACTTAATAATTCACGAATCCAGTAGTTGCAATACAAAGTACAAACCATTAGAAATGAAGACAGTGTGGGTCTAGGACACATCAGACAAGGTCATCATAAGGGCAGAACTGAAACATTGTTAAGTGGAAGATGAACTATTGAAAATTTGTTTTTTCAGCTTGTGTAACCTTCCAAATCAACATAAAAAGAGAAAAAAAAAAAGAGACTACAACTGGCATTGAAAAAAAGTGACATAATGGCATGTATAAATTGCTCTGCATATTCTAAGTTCAAAGTTCATTCAAAATTATAAAAATGAAGTTTGGTATTGTAAGCCTGTAGATTGCGGGATCCCAATGGTCTGTGCATTGTGTCACTACAAAGTCAGCCTATTACCACTTTAAAAATATATCAAGGGTTAAAGGACTTATGTCTCAGCAGGATTTGGAAAAACTTGTCCATGCTTTTATCTTCAATAGACTTGACTAATGTAACGGTATCTTTACAGGTCTCCCTAAGAAATCAATCAGACAGCTGCAGCTGATTCAGAACGCTGCTGCTCGAGTCCTCACTAAGCCCAAGAAAGTGGATCACATCACTCCAGTACTGAAGTCTCTACACTGGCTTCCAGTGCCTCAGAGAATTGATTTCAAAATACTCTTGCTGGTTTATAAATCACTAAACGGTTTAGGGCCGAAATACATTTCTGATCTGCTGCTACACTATGAACCACCCAGACCTCTCAGGTGGTCTGGGACAGGTCTACTTGTTGTCCCCAGAGTCTGAACTAAACAGGGGGAAGCAGGGTTCAGTTTTTATGCTCCGCATATCTGGAACAAACTCCAAGAAAACTGCAGATCCGCAGCAACTCTCAGTTCTTTTAAATCAAAGCTAAAGATGTATCTTTTTCATGTTGCCTTTCTTTAAATAACTGTTCATTTGTTATACTGAAGTTGCATTGATGAAACTGTATGACACTCGATAACTGCTCTTTAATGTTTAATTTCTTATACTGCACTGTAACTTTTATTCGCGTATTTTATCTCAGTTCTTTAAATTCTTATACTGCACTATCAATTTTCTTGTCTTTTAATGTTTTTAATTTGTTTTTAATCGTTTTCTAACTGCTCTTTAATGTTTTATGTAAAGCACTTTGAATTGCCCTGTTGCTGAAATGTGCTATACAAATAAAGCTGCCTTGCCTTGCAAATGGCAGGCAGGTAGTGGACATGAGGATTTGATAAGACCATGGCAGGAGGAGCTGTGAGGCATCTACAGAAAAGATGGAGAGACCATCCTTGTCCACAGGTTTTAATTTTAGTTGTTGTGTTGCTCTGGTATTGTAAATTTTTCTAAATTGCAGAATGACATATATAGCGTATTTTCTTCATTAGACAGATTCATTTTTTATTTGCGAATCCTAACCACAAAATTAGTATGATCAAGACCAACAACATTTTTTTTAGGCTATGTGACTTTATCCTATATGGACAATATAATCAGTAAATGCTTTATGTCAAATCATTTTCAATACTGAATGTCCAAAACCTCCACTGCTGTGTTGCATTCCTAATTGATTTTTTTGGGGTCGGCATGCCTTGTCTTTCTACAAGATATTTTAACCTGTTGACACATGAGATTAAAACATATCCCCCATAATCCAATTGCCACTGCTAACACCACAGCTTGTCTCTCATTCTGTATAAAACAGCTAAAACATGTTTTGTGTCAGTGGTGTGTAAAATTGCCTACGGTCGGTTTCATGCAACCCATTGACATTCATAGGAAAGAAAAGATGTGTCCCCCAGTTGGGAAAGACAAGAGGCTGTTATTTGGTTGAAGGCAGTGTGATGCTTTTTGGTATGCTTAGCATGTCTGTAGCTCATATTTGCAGAACACCAGAATATGATGCGTTTTAAAATGTCTGTTGCACTCTCTTGCTGTAATTAGTCATTCGTAATAAAGGAGGCTCACAACTATTATAGGTATTATCTCTCTATGAGGAGAGGATTTCTATAATGCAGTCTTGCACATATGTTTCAGAAAGATTTGGCACATGGAATAGTTCCTTGAGCGCAATGATAATTCATACAGCCAGCAATATTTATAGCATGGCTTTAGCTTGCTGATCCTGATATGGCAAAGCATTGACCCTTCCATATGGCACGATTATACGCTTTGTTTCCTAAAGGCCAGAAAAAGCAGCCTGTGACAATAAAGTTGCAGCCTGACATTAAAATGCTTTATCACTTTTCTTTGTCACTGATCATCTCAGGAAAGTGTGTAGAAGTTTCAGATTTGATTTGCTTGTTTCTTATTACCAGTCAACAGACTTAATAACATTTTTGTTGGAGCTTCTGAATAAATGAATTAAGTTGTTGAAAAGTAAGTTTAAGTTTGATTGAAAGTTCTTTTTTAAATGTCATATACTAAAATCAGTTGTTTCGACATTACTGTGTTGACTATTTAAGTGTGTTGCAGAATCTTCAAAATCTCAGACATATTTCAGGGCTCTAGAATGCAACCAATTTGGAAGGGTACAGGGTACTAAGATTTTTCTTAGCACCTAATGTCACTTAGCGTAAAGCCGTGCCGGTGTTTGGATCTCTCCTCCGCGCAGCCCCCCCCCCATTCACTCACACACCGGCCGGCTCACCTGCAACATAGAGAGAGACAGCCCCGCCAATCCAAACTGCTGGCATTTGTCTACAGTTTTAATTGTTATTAACACAGCTGTATATTGTTAAGTATGAGAGGGAAACCTGTATTGGTACCAGTGTTTCCGCTGGTAACTCGGTTATTGCGGCCGCCACGGCAAAAAACACATTAGAAGTTATTGAATGCAACTAACTTCAGTTGGTTGAGTGATTGAGTGAAAGACGGAGCCGGCTGGACCTGAGCGAGAGATGTGACCCATGGCCAGAACATCATAGTTCATACAAACGCAGCGCAGTGACGATACAGACATTTCATAGCCTACACAAGACGGGTGTAACGCCGCTGACCCGCCAAAGCGCATTCGACCCGTGCTGGACCCATTCATAATGAGTCAGCCGTCACTGTGTGAACAGCATAGGCTTCAGTCCATCGCCCTCCCCGTCTCTCCCTTTGTCTCCCTATGTCTTTGTCTGTTTTTTTTATTTAATTTTTTAAAGATTTCGGCCTTTATTTTGATAGGAAAGTTGAAGACATGAAAGGGGAGAGAGAGGGGGGAATGACATGTAGGAAAGGGCCGCAGGTCGGAGTCGAATATCTATATATACCAACTGAACTATCCAGGCGTCGTCTCTCTCTTTTAATCAGTCGGTTATTGTTGTTGAAAACAAGTGAAGGAGCTTTCTATATATATATATTTTTTTTTTTTTACTTTTTTATATATCCTAGGCCATTTATTTCAAAAACTTTCATTTACATGTGTTGCAGCTGTATATTTTCAAACTGGTAAAGGAAACCCTGTCTTTGCATTTTATTTTAAATCACAATCTGTTTTAATAAAAGAGCTTGTAAAAAGTGGCTTTGACTTAAAACTGAACATTTAGCCCTCTTTGTAAAAAAATACAGAGCTATATATCGTGTATCGGCATTCAGCGTAAACGGCAACGTGAGGAAAAATTTGGGTGCACCTAAATTTTGTGCTGGTGCACCTAAATAAAAAAACTTTAGGCACACCAGTGCAACCAAGGCAAAAAGTTAGTCTGGAGCCCTGAATTTATTGAGAAAAGGTGTACAAAAGTTTAAAAGGTTAATGGCCTATTTCCCCAGAGTAGTAAATTGGTAAAGTTACAGGCACACTTTGTCAAAAATTTGTGAAGCCAATTGTCATGCTATTGTGAGACTGGTGGCCTTGTTCTGTAGTAGTGTAGCTCTGCAACTGAATTAATTACAATATGTAATATTTGAATAACTAATGTTCAGGTTCAATGTTTATTGTAGGTTTAGGATCTCCGTGTCTGTTAAGAAGCATATGTTCTGCAAGTAGCATGGTGATAAAAGAGATGGTACTGTGAAGTATCTAATCATCTCTAATAATAATTTCACCACTTATCAAAAGAGAAAGCTAATCTAGTATACACCTGGTGCAATGTTTGGTTGGAATAATAACCTGGATTGTGTCCAAAATTACTTTTCCCTATACCCTACATAATAAAAACTCATTCATTTACGTACTACGCTAGAGTGAGTAGTAAATTAAGATTTTGTGCATGCTTCGGGCGATACCTTTTTTTGTTCCATTTTGTGTGTTTTTTGTGGGAATTAAAGGAAATAAATTTCACATTGAAAAGTTGGACATTTAAATAAAATGTTTAAGTGGAAGCAAATACGGAGTGAAATAGGAAATATGGCTTCATTCTTTTGACCCACAATGGCAAATGATTAAACGCCACTGATCTAAAGTGAAAATACAACTATTATTTTGCCTTTTTACAAAGGTTAGTTGCCTTTCATCTCTACCTGGTATTTTTAACCACACACAATATCCGTGCATACAATCTATGATTTTCAAGTTAAGTAAAAGATTGTGGTTTCAAAAAAGTCAGGGGATAACCAAAGTCATAAGGATACATACAATACCAAGTTTCACAGCAATCTTATCAAGAGTTGTTAAGATATTTTAGTCTGGACCAAAGAACCGGACAGAACCGCTAGCACCACTTAAAAGCAAACGTTAACTGCTGAACTGTAACAGATCAAAAATAGCAGAAATTAGATGGTATCCCACCACCCACCATCATGAACTCCACACCCAGGAGTTCCATCCACACCCACAAGTTGGCAATATGTGATGATACTTCAAAAAGAATAAATAGATAATATTAAGACAATCTTATTCACAGTGGTGGACTACTGGCTACCCCCATCTGATGCTATTTCAATTGTTTTAAGTAAAGAGAAGTCATAATAAGGCTGACTAAAGTTAGGTTGTAGGCAGTTACAACATATTAGGCTAATCACTGTTTGAGTCCTTGATCTCATTAAACTATCGGGACATAGATGTCCTTGCCACTACAGAGAACCATAAAAAAAACAAGAATTCATAGGAAGAATAATATAGAAACTGAGACATGTTTTTCAAAGGCTCTGCTTCCTCTTCCTTCTGTTGCCACCTACTTAAGCATGCATGGTCAAGCAGCAGCAGAGTCTGCTCGTTTGTCTCATTAGTGGAGAAGACAGAAAGAAGTATGACTCCCCTGAAATACCTGTCCTTGCCCACAACTCAGGGCAGGCTGGATGAAAGACGACCATATTGAAATCCGGCTTCTGATTGATTTTCTGTATCAAACATCAATAGAAGGAACATGGGAAGAAGTCTGACAAGTTTTTGTGTTTATGTTATTGTCATTGAACATTAAACACTTATCACTTAAGTCAAGGTTCAAGTTATTTGTTGTCAGATGCGGAACAATTACAGAAGCAGTCGTCAAAATCATAAATAATGCTTATGTTCACAATGGTTTGTAAAATTAATAAGAAATGAACTGAACTTCAAGAACAACTAAGAAGATGTGAAAAACAATCTACCAACTGGACTCTTTCAAACTCAACTTTATTAATCTGTTGCATTGGAAACGCAGATAAAGCTCCAGAACAAGATCTTTGACAAATATATGAAGTGTGAAGTTTCAGCCTTGAAACGCCATCATTATATTACTGTTAGACGAACAATCAAACAATCAACAGTATGATGTAATGCACTTCAGAAAAATAACAAAGCTTCACATTTTGACCATGAAGTCCAATTATAGTTTTCAAAGAAATATGATCATGTACTCTTAGTTGCAACTAGGGCTGTGCAATTAATGTAGCTTACCATAAAAAAAGTGAGTGAAACTATGCATTATGAATTTCAAATAACTTTACAAATGTGTAACAATTCAGAGGAATAAGTGTGAACCTACCAGGTGCCCTAAAATGTTAATCTGTAAACTTTGAAGTCAAGGTTTGGAAATAAATTTGTGTGCACAGATGTAATAAATAGGATGCAGGGTTTTCTTTGAAGGCTCTCCAGATGTCTTTTTATATCAATCTTACATTGGTTTAGAGGTAGCCTTCTTTCAAGTCAAAAGCTCATAGCAAAAAGGCCATGGCTTCAGCATTAATTATAGATAGCTCTTGAGAACATTCTCATGAATAAAAAAGCGGCTTATACTTGAGAAAAAACTTTTAACTTGTGATTGACTTGCAATGTTATTCTGCATCTTTAGACCAGTACTCCGATTATGAAGGAAAGAAAACATATATACAGTAAATAGGTTGCATTGGGGGTACTTATTGTTGGTCAATGTTTTTATATTAATGTAAAGGAAAGTAATGCATTGACTAAACTGAGTCTGATGCACATATCACATAAAGAAAAGACATAAATTGTTATTGTGTTATTGTGAGGAAGACCCGCAAAACATTGTTTACATTTATTTTTAATTAAAATTAAAATACATCTTGTTCTATCTGATGCTGTTTTAAATTTGAAGCAGCGTTTAACCTGCAGCGTAAAACCTAAAAAGCATTATACCAATGCTGAAACATTGTAATCCATTTCAGCATTTTTATTTTGGCAAGTAAACTACATGTTACGGTGCAAATGATTACATTTATCACATTTTGTCAACTGAAAGAACTTCATCTTATTTATCTTTTTGTGAAATGAAACTGAACTGAAAAATGTATTTATTACCAGCTAAACAGAGAAAACGGAAACTGTATTAGGGAATGTTATATAATATGGGGTAATACAGTAAATATAATCTTGCAATCATTTTCACAAATACTTTGAACACTACATAAGCAGTTTGGAATAAAAAATAGGTAACAACATTCTGCATGTGTGCACAAATACTTAAAGTGTCCATTTATAGATCAACAGATGGCTGATGTAAACACAGGCCACTACTATGCTACTTTCCTAAAGCTGCGTCCAGGTGATGAATAGCCACAGCAGTCACTGTCTGCTTGACCTACTTTGTCTTCAATTGACATAATTCTAGTTTAGGTTAGAAGCAACATTTATCACTGACTGCAAACTACAGTGCAGTACTTTATCCCCCAGTGCTACTGTGGTTGAATTAAATTCCTTATTGATTAATTATTGATTTAGATTCCTCATTCATCTTTGTGCATGCATGTATTAGAGTCTCATGTTACATGAGACTCTAATACATGTTGGATGTCACCACTACTAGCAGGGAGTAGTACACACACACACACACACACACACACACACACACACACACACACACACACACACACACACACACACACACACACACACGTGTCTTCAGCAATAAACTGAAGTCTGACAGTAAGGCGAACCGGCTGTAAACATCACACAATGAATATCCCCACTGACAATACATATACATTCAGCTTAACATGCAAGTATAAAACTCTTAGTGTATTATCTGGGATTCACTTTCTAGAGAAAGATCTAAGGATGCTCTATTTCTGTTGGACTTATCTAGGTCTAGTCACAGTTGAGGCAGCAAGGATGCAGCAGGGAGGACCCTTCTATGACACCCATGTTAGTGCATTTTTTTTCAATGATATTCTCAATGTTTCTTAACATAAAAACACCAGAGATTCCCAAAAAATGTAGGATGTGACTGACTCATGCCTATTTAAGTCGTGGAAGTGGTCCCAACTGTCAGTTACCTACCATAGTCTATGGAGAAAATGATTAAGAGTCTTACAGAACCAGCGCCTGAAATGTATCATCGCACTCTGCAACTCAATACAATCTAATTCTGTCAATACAAAAAGTTTAAATTTTGGTAAAATGTTGTTAAAAACACAGTCTTCAGTAGCTTTTTGCAACATGACGTATTCAGGCTTGCACCCGCACAGTCAGTCTAATATCCCCTGCCAAAGCATCTGTGAACTCACTCTTCTCTGGAAAACATTACAGAAAATAAGACTGGAAACGCTCTTTGTAGGAAACAGGGGACATCTGGGAAAACATTCTTCAGAAAATACTCTTCTTTTAATGGAAACTCTAAGATGCTGTAATGGTACTGACACTACTTCTATGGACAACAAGTTAAATATATACGTGTCACTCACTTCCAAAGGCAAAGCTAAGAAAAAGGGCAACAACTTCTGCAAGTCAGCCAGGAAACAACAGTAGTCAGTCTTGACTGGCTAGTCATCTAGTAGAACCAAACAAAACAAATCTATGTATCCAACTTCATATTACTTTTAGCCAAGGATGTACAAATCATGTGCTACCATTTAAGTTTTTTTATGTCAATATGTTTTGCTATTCAGATAAAAATATAAAATAAAAATGCATTTTATCTAATTTAATATTTCTAAACATTTTCAGGTAAACACATATTGTTCCTTCCTGAATTGATATCACACAAAAGTGATCCAAGCATTCTCTATTGAACAAAGCTTTTGCACTCGCTATTCTAAACACCTAACAGCAGATAGCTGTTAGTGATGCATTAGCATATACCGCAGCAGTGGCTTATCTGGAATAAATAAAAGAACTGGATTAAAAGCATTAACAGTGGGAGCCACCATTGCTGAACAGACAAAGCAAAACACAGTGCCTACAGACACACAAACCTAATCAACACCAATCCCAGTGACGAGTAAACAGACTAATCACCCAGAGAAAGGTATGTGCTAAAAAAGGTAAGTGCCTGGTGAGGAAAAACACTCCGAAATGACAACTGATTCCACTTACGCCCTCTGGCATTCTTTCTCAATTTTATGTCCTGTGGCCAAAGGACTATGCAGGGGCTATGCAACGAAAAAAATTATAACAATTAACGTTCACCCAAATTAGGACTGCAACAACGAATCGATAAAATCGATAAAATTTGATTACTAAAAAAGTTGGCAACGAATTTAATTATCGATTCGTTGTGTCGCGCAACTATTAGGCAACCTAGTCGTGGAGATAAAAAAAAATTGAGTTGAGCGCAGAGCGGAGCAGAGCGGAGCGAAGTAAAAAAAAAAAAAAAAAAAGAGCAGAGCGGGGGTAGAGGAAATACGGAGAGAGACCGAAGAGACCCGTAACGTTGTTCTGAAACACTCGGGGGAGGCAGAGAAATCAGTACGAGCCAAGTCATCCAAGGTGTGGGAGCATTTCACACTAAATAAATCAAAAACATGTTAATTGCAAGATAAGCAAAAGAGACGGCATGGCACGGGCGCACCACGGTGATGAGTCAGCACCTAAAACGTAAACATGTTGGAGTCCTTGATGAGGAGGAACGGAGTTCAACAGCAGGGTAAAGTCACTACAATATCATACTTTTGTTCCGTTCTGAAGTGAGGAACGTACCGTCCCTCCAGTAGCTCTTCTGGTGCTGCTGTTTACTCGTTATCCAGCTGACTAGCATGACAAGCTAGCGTTAGCTCGGTAATAACAGTAATAAAGCAGGGGGGGTATAGTTTGCAAGACTAAAGACACGGTTTTATTCACTCGCCTTTTTTGGCCCATTCATTTTTCAATCTGTTGTCATGTATATATTATGTGCTTCGTCCCATATCAGTTATTGTTGACAAATATAATAGTGTGTGGTATGTATGGTGATGGTGGTAATTTAATGAATAAGTGTGTGTGTGTCTGTCTGTCTGTCTGTGTGTATCTGCTATTTGGGTTACTTACCTTTACACAACTATTAACTAAAACAACAAGTATGTATGTATTGAGTTGATGTAAATTAATGCTTTTTTTTTTTATCCGATTCATCGATTAATCGAAAAAATAATCGACAGATTAATCGATTATTAAAATAATCGTTAGTTGCAGCCCTAACCCAAATGCTTCCTCAGAGAAGTTAAGAGCTAGCAGCTGGTAGGCTTAGCTTAGCACAAAGACTGGAAACAGCCAACCTTGCTCTGTCTGAAGCTAACTAAAATGTCTACTAGCACCTCTAAAGCTTTTATTATTTAGTTGTATCTCTTTTTCTTTTTTTTTTTTTTTTTAATTAAATCTGTAGAAAAAAGTTTAAAAAAAAACAATTCACTCTTTTATAGGGGTTATGCGCCACACTGTAAAAACTCCAACTTAATATTGTTGACATGAAAAATTATTTTAAGTGTTTAAGAATTGAAAATGTAAATTATTAATATTTGACTAAAAAATGTAAGTCGCTCCAGCAAAAGTTCAAATTTGTATGATTCAACGGCATTTAGTAAGTCATTACAAAATACATAATTCAGTTGGGATGCACAACTTATATTTAAATGTCAAGTGGAGAAAAGTTCTGATAACTCATATGTCTTTGTTGTGAAATGCGGGAAAGCCATCTTTCCGAGTTGAAGATAGTCACTTGAAGTCATCAGATCCCCGCACTGGCTGTTGCAGCAGAGCTGCATGAAACCTGGAGCCCACACTACAATTGGTCCGCACAGGCAAGTTTGAACCTTTTTTTCACTTAAAATATAAATTGTGTAATTGTATAATTGTGTGATACATTAGTGGATAAGGTAGGCAGTGTTACTTTATTGACAACAGTTTGGCCCAAAGCTAACGTTAGCCGCTAGCTTCTGCTTAGCTAGCAGCAAGGTTACCGTTAGCTAAGACTAACGTTAGCTGATAAATGTGGTACTTTTCTAAGCAGGTAGCTAACTTGGCTAAGGTTACCGTTTAAACTTCGTAAAAGCCTTTCAGACCGGTAGCGTTAGCTAAGTTACTTGTGTTAATACTTGTGTGATTTTACTATTTCGTAATTGCGGGAACGTTAGCTAGCTAGTAACGTTATACATTTCTAACAAGGTCGGCTTTCGGCTTTCGGTTGCTTAAACCTAAACAACCTAGCTAGCTCGCTAGTACCAACAGTTAAGCTATTAGTTGGGTTCAATTCAAGCTAGTGTTGTGAATAGTGTTTTAAAGTAACTTTAGTACTAACGTGAGTTAGCGTTAGTATAAGTCTAAGTATAAGTATAATGTCTAAATAACAGGTAAGAAGAATAGATTGCGCTAGCTAAATCATGCTGCCTCAAGACAGACTTCCACCTGCATCTCTCTGTCTTCTGATTCAGGAGAGAAGCAAGGAGGTTTTATATATATATATAACAGGTCATTTATTAATATGTATTCGTGTCTGAACGACATATAAACATATTTTTATATTCTATTTTGCCTGGAAATGCTTCCAACACGCTTGTGTGTCGCTGAAAAATAGTTGTTGGTTCTATTTCTAGCAAGCATGCGTTTTTCGGTGTGGCTCGAGCCGCGCCTGAGACGTGCGTGTCACGCAGGCGGTGTGTAAGATCTAACCTGGTAACATGGGAGCCGAAATAAAAACGGACATGCCACGCAGCTGACACACTCGCCGGCCTTCGAGATTGAGCGGGGTCTAATAATGAATGTTATTGCACTTGACTGACGCGGGGCTCAACTCCTAAAATATACGTGTATGTGTATGGATCAACTGATCTGTTGCACCACAATTAATCAATGTTTTAAACTGATTAAGAACCTGATTAAGAATTGTTTCTCCTATGTTTTGCTTATTACCAATATATTGTAACCTTTGTCTTTCAGCTTGAGTTGAATGCAATGCAAATCCTGCAAATTCACCAACCTCAAAGAAGCTGTTCTCCTGAAGCACTAGGCCTACTGTCTGTATCACAGAGGCAGGCAGAGTTCTATCGGATCACCAACAAGAACCTACTAGACAACTTTAGAGCAGCCATTAATCAGCACACTCCAGGACTGCTTAGACTCTATCGGGCTAGGAGGCCAGCTTTTCCGTCTGAGATGGATCAACTCCTTAAGGGACTGGATGAAGAAGTGATTAATTTAGTAATCTCAGTATTTTGGAAAATGTTGACAGTTGTATTGCAAGAGATCGTGGGATTTTTTTACTGCAAGATATATAAAGCTAAAATAATAAATACAAACTTTCCAATTTAAGGTGTTTATCATAGTATCAAACATTAGAATTAACCCATTATACACTACCTAACGTACAGAAAAAGTAGCGACTAGGTGCTGAACAAAGTGGCACATGTAGCAGTTAAAAAGCATTATATATTGTAAGTTTTGAGTTACCCTTAGATTCGCATTCTACAAAAATTTGCTCGATGTGGAAGAAAACAGCGGTTTACCAATACTTACCAATACAGTTAATTGTGTGATTCAGTTTTAGTCCTCTGCCTTAGTAAATAAAAAAAGGCAGCTGTCACAGAAGTTGCTCAATTGTTAACTTGCCAGTCCCTTTGCGTACAGCTTTGGCTTTTCTGCTTGTTACTTAGATTTTGTTTTAATGTTTTTCATCCATCTTTTTGTGTTTCAGACCAATGACATCTCAGGACACAGACAGGCTGCAGCCTTGAAGGGCCTTCCTTTGTATATCTGTGAAAGTCACGAGAAGCTGTTCAGGAGTTGTCTGGTGAGTGGTTATTAGCAACTCCTGTTTATGTTGTACTTGACTAGGATTGTTACCGAACAGTTAACACTGCCCATTTTTCCATTCCAGTTTATCTATCCACTGTTGTCCTTGCCCATTTTTATCTAAATGCATGAAGTGTCTCAAATAGATGTACTTTGCTGTCTTTATTTAAGCTGCAATATTGAGAAATTTGGTTTGGTGCTCTTTAGTGCCATCTAAAAGCCCCAAAATTGCAACTGCACTGAAACGTATAGTTGTGAAATGGATAAGAAACTCAGTCAGAAATCTGTCATCAAATCCATGTTTACTCATTAATTAATCTAGATACCTAATTTTGGAAACTTAAATATTTTTTGTTAATTAGACTCTTTATATAGCCGATATATAATAAAGCTTCTAATATAACGTATTCATACTAAACTTATGCTCTTTTGAAGGTATTAACGCAGCTCTCTCCTGTCAGATACACAGCACAGGGAGGTCTTATTTTCTGTCAATTCTAAAGGGACCGTTTTATTACTTATTATAATTTGGTGATTATAGGAATAGGAAGTCTCTTCCTATTCCATGAATTGTATGACAATTTTTTCTCGTTATCTCTGCAATTTAAGATTTACATTAGCGTCTTTGTACGGTCTTCTTTTTCTTTGCCCTCTTTGTTTGTTTATTTCCGGTACCAGCAGCCGCCTGATAGGTCATCAGCATGACCAATTGCTGAACCCAGATTGTCTCTGTCAGAAAGCTGAACGTTTAGTAAGCAGCAAACGATCCCGTGAGGCAGATAGCCGCAGTAGTGCAGTTTTTTAACTCTCTTACAATATATAATTAAACTGTACATTTTCATTTTCAAATCTCAGTTGTTTTTTTAACAATTTGTATATATATTCAAATTTAGAATATTCTTTGACAGCCCTACTAGATACACGCTTATAATCAGGGGAAGAAGTAAAAGTACTAATACAACATGTACAAATACTCTAAAGATTGTAAAATGTCTGTCAGTTTGATTTACTAATCATATATTTGTCTTTCCTGTCTGACATCACAAGGATACTGACCCAGAAGAGAAGCAGACAAATCCCTGCAACATTTTACAAGTTATAAAAGTACAACTGTTTGGCCTGATTGGGTCAGTTACGGGTCTCCGCTGCTCTCAGTTGCTTGTATGAAGCATTTGATACATGTTAAACATGTTGAATAAAAAAAAGCTTTGAATCAAGACATTGTATATGATTATTTGTATGTGCAAATTATTTGTATAAGTGGGTATTATGGTTATATTGAAATTGCCATAACTTGGGTTTTAAAGTTGTTACAAAGCACAATCATGAGTTACTGAAACTTGGAAGTTGAGTTGAGATAAAGGTTTTAGAGTCATCACAATGTATTGTTATCAGTCACTGCGACTTTGAGTTTAGTTAAGATAAGTAAGGTTTTGAAGTTTTCCCAATTCAGAATTATAAGCTACTGCAATTTTGAGTTAGGTTGAGATAAGTAAGGATTTACAGTTCCCTTAATTCATTGTTGTGAGTTACCGCAACTTGGAGTTAAGTTACGCAAATTTAAAATTGAAAGTTGGACCAACTCAAAAGCAAAACTTAAAAAGTTAAGTTTTTTTCCCCAACTTAAAATTTTGCTGAAGTTTGTTGCCTTAAAATTGTTGTGTCAACTTTTTATTTTTTACGGTGCAGACTATTTTTTGGCGGGAACAGCAGTGGCAGCTTCTCATCTAACTCTGCCAGAAAAAACAACATGTTTCCCAAATTATTATAAATTATTCCTTTAAGACAAAAATGTCAGAAGGAGGACAAGATCTGAAAGTGAAGGGTAACCTGTCCATAGGTCTTGGGGCAACAATTTAAATTGCTGGATCACCTTTGGATTTTAATTGGAAGCAAGCAATGGAGAGGAGTGATTCTAAGAAGAGCCCAATGGTAAAATAGGTGCTGAGGAGTCTGGTGATATAAACTGGGGAGGAATAAAATAATCTTTAAATCAATTCTGTATTTGGTAGCCAGTGAAGGATGGCCAAAAAAAGAGAGGAATGTTCTCTCCTCTGAATAAAGAGCCTTGCTGCTGCATTTTGAACATGCTGCAGGCGAGACAAGGCTGACTCTCACATAGAGAAGAGAATTACCACACAATAAGCAAATAAAACCTGTACATGTTCTTTGTATGTACTGCAATCTCCAAATCCCAAAATGACAGAAATTATTTAAATTTTGCAATAGATGTCTGATGGATAAAATGTTGGTTAGAGCACGACAAGAGTCTTTAGAGCCAAAGATGAGGACAACTTATGCTCGTTTAGCTTCAGAAAGCTTTTAGCAAACCAGCATATGATATCCTCAAGAGTAGGGACTAAAGCATCATGGATCACCCGGTTTCAGTGGAGAGTACAGCTGCGTGTGGTCAGGGGGAGATGGATATATAGATTTTTTTTGTTTGTTTTTGTTTTAATAGAGCCTATAGAGCATATATAAACAGGATACATTTAGATCAAAAATGGAGCCTATAAATAGGGCAGGAGAAAAAAACACTGAAGCACACAGCAATCCTGTTTACTGCCCAATGTGGCAAGGGTCACTGCAATCATGTAGTGTTTAAAAATGACTTCAAATACTATTTGACCTCCATGTGGGTCTACAAATCACATCTTTGATAAACTTTGTCAAACAAACAAACAAAACATGCAATTTACTTTCATTGATATTCACAATGGACCCGTTTGGATTAGATAACAGAAGTTGAACAGGGTGCCTTTCAAAATGACACTCAGTCTGGAGCACCATGGCTCAACAGGGGATGAATCACTCAAAGCATCTAAGAGGGAAAGGGAACAAAACAAGTCTCTCTCGTTTGAAACCCTGACATTCCAACATGGTTTTTCATGTAAACACCAAATAATTGTTTGGTTTCATTTATATCTCCTTTCGTTTTCTGTGAAATATTCACAGTACGCTCTGTGGGAGGGTTTGGAAGCATTGTTCCCTATTGGGAGCTAATATCCAAGTCAGCAGTTCTCGAATTGTAATGATAGAGTGCCCAAAAATGTAATCCCTCCTTGACTGTCTCCCATGGTGAGTCAATGACATAAGTGACAAAGCTATTACTTCAGACAAATGTCTCCGGCAAATTCACACCAGGATATCCAAGCAGAAATAATAATACCATCTTTCTTTGAACTTTCGACACTTCTTTGACTTTCTTTTCCCATTGTTATCTATTGTATTTTGATTTTATTGTTTTGGTGCTTATGGATAAAAAGTGTGCCATATATCAGAACATTCTTGACAAGATATGAAGGCATAGAAAGTGTACCCTCTATAAAAAAAGACAAGTTGAAACTACTACTACTACCATTATTACTGTGTTCCAAATTACACTGTTTCCCCCAAAGATTCTCAACATGCCAGCAGTCTACAGTCGGAAACTGTACATGACTGTGTACACACAGACAGCGTAGTCATGATACAGATCTATTATGTAGCTCATTTAAATGGTACATTTGATTCCATTCCTAACTACCTGTATCCAAATGCTAACCTTTAGCTTCCTAACAGTCTATCAAAGAACTGCAACTACTATGCACATACTCTGCAGTTAAAGAGAAAATAACATTTTTTCTTAAAGAGATACTTCACCGATTAGCATTAAGCTTTGTATCAGTAGAAACCCGGTAGTATATTCGAATGACCGTGCTTCCCTCCCTCATGTCCCCCTGAGACGAGAGATCTCTGTATTGTGGGTCTGGAAAAAAGCCTCTGATGACGCAAAAATCTTCATTTAGCGTCAACGGAGGCATTTCTGCCCAGAGTCTATGGACTACAGCCAGCTAGTTCTGCATGTTTTCAACCCGCCCATAGGGGGTGGGACTGTCACTAGCCGATGTGAGTCGCGTGTCAGCCATCTTGAAACTAAGCTAAGCTAACAGGCTCTCTCTTTTCAGCAGCAAACTTTTACAACAATTATGTGCATTCAAACTCGACACACAACGTGAGCTTCGCCTGCTACGGAGACCAGCACCTAAGCCTGCGGTGTTGCTCGATGCCGCTAGCCGGGTAAGGGGACATCAAAAGCAGTGTGTGTGAAAGCGGAAAAGAGGGACGAGGGCAGGAGTTTGAGCTAGGTGGAAAGCTAACGCTATCCGGCCAGCTGTCCCATCCATTCTGTTTTCAAGTGTCCACTCATTAGACAACAAACTGGACTACATCCAACTTCAATGAAACTCCCAACGAGTTCAGAGACTGCTGCGTTTTTGTTTTTGTGGAAACATGGCTGAACAACAGTGTACCGGACTCCGCTATCCAGCTACCAGGCCTGCTAGCCCTCCGAGCAGATAGAGATGCTCTGTCAGGTAAGACTCGTGGAGATGGGCTGTGTTAACACGGACTGGTGCAGAAATGGGGTGCTTGTATCCAACTAACTGCTGGTGGAGTTTGTGACTGTTAAATGCCGACCATTTTACATTCCACGCAAATTCACGGCTGTGTTTATACTCTGTGTTTACATCCCCTAGCGCTAATGCTACCAATGTGTTAGCTGAACTTTATGGAGCCTATAATGTGTGTGCGCTAAATGTAGCCTGTTTCGTATGTCGTTTTTATATAATGTCGTTTTTATATAATGTCGTTTTTATATATTTTAAATGTGTAACACCACTTGAGCCACGGTGAAACGTTGTTTCGTGTATATGGTTGAAATGACAATAAAACACACTTGAGTTGACCTGACTGCCTGTCTATGCTTTCTGTCTGGCTGTAAGCGGCAGGCGTGGCTTGGGAGTGGATTCGTAGGGAAGCGAAGCAAGTGCATTCTGGGAGTTGTTGTCTTTCATCCACATGAGCCAAAAATACATTTTCTGGATTTTTTCAGTCTAGAAGGCACCAACTTCTAAAAAACTTTCACATTTCTACTACATAAATGACCCAATTTAATACACATTCATCTTTCCAGCGGTGAAATATCCCTTCAAGTAAGAGTTCAAGCTGTGGACAGAGTGTGTTGGTCTATATGTTTATGTACATCAGTTGAATATATAGGAGCTTAAAAGTGTATGCACAAATGTGCAATCCTGGGACTTGTCAGAAGTAACTGGCTGTGTATTGGCAGCGCAGGTTTGTAGGTAGCATTAGTCTATGTGGCAGAGGCCATGGACACCTTTCACCTCTCCACAGCAAATGATTGATTCTCTATTCCCGCAGAGTGCAGATGGCCTCGGACCACATTTGGAATTTGGCCTTGTCAGATGGAAAGCATCACTCCAGGCTTGCAATATGAAATGAGTAAAGGGCCGTTGAAGCAACAAAGGATCTCTACATTAAATAAATGATAGGGAGAGTATTAACCTTGAGGCTTCTCAGTAAAAAGATAAGCCCATAGTTACCTTTTTTTAATCACCAACAAAGAAGCAAGCTTACACACAAACACCTTAAACTGAGCTGTCTATCTGGTGTGGTATATATATTACAGCAGAATGCCTGCAAAGGCAGTGGACCCTTCACTCTGACTTCTCTCACGCAAAAACAGAATTTCCATTGCAGGTTCAATTCTTATGAGTTTACTTATTTATAGTTAGAATTGATTGGCTACAGTAATTCCTGTATATAATTTATTAATCTTAATACATTTTTATCACCTGAGCTAAGTAGCAAGAGTTGATTTTTCTTTTTTATTTATCTGTAATCATTGGAACAATTTATTTATTTACTTGTATAGAGAAAAGTAAAGTGGTATCACTTCCCTTCTTTAAGTTACATACAGAACTTTTATGTCAAACGATGACAGAAGATGTTAATACCTGAGAAGGCAAAATGTAGCTACACCGGTGACTTTAGGGATTTTCTTTTGTTTCTCCGTCATCTCCAACTCTGGCAGTGGTCATGGGGTCTAGAAAAGAGCAGCTGCAGGGTACCGGTAACCTAACGTTACCCTGTGTCTTTAGCTGCATGCTACCAGCCAGTAAGCTACCCTGTCTGCGGGGATTTCACCTTATTGAATACTGTGGTTAACATGGGCTAAGTCTTTCTGTCAGTCTGTGCTCTGTTGGCCTTCAGTTCATCTCTCCATATTTTATTAGCATTTAGGTTATCGTTGTACATTTGAAATGTCACAGGAAAAATATATAAACATTTGCTACTCCCATCGCCGCATGTCACCCTATTTGTCGATGCGCCAATGACAGTAAATAGGGCACACATCATCTGATTCCGATGTCCAGCCAATACATTCCTACTTTTAGCGCGTAATACAGAGCCAGCATATTTTCACATAAATGGGTGAATTAGGGGTTTATTTCAACCAAACCAGAGTGGTGATTGTTGGAATAGTGAAAAGACGAAACAAGGCGGCATTTCATAGTTTTATTTTGTTTTTGTTGACTTTGAATACAGTGTGTTTTCCAATGATAAAATTACTATTCATTTCTGGTAGGATTGGCGCTTTTCTGGTAGGATTGGTGCTAGCGATTTTGGGGCTATTTCATGTTTTATAAAAAGGATCTTACTCTTTAACAAAAGGTCAACCCCTGTTGGGATCCTTTCCATAATGTTTTCAGACACTTGCCTTATACTGTACCAATTTTTAGTTGCCCTTTAATGGTGGGAGGAACACGGAGGACCCGGAGAAAACCCACACGAACACAGAAAGAACATGCAAACTCCACACCTGGAATCAAATCCAGTACTCAGCAGTGCCTGCTTGCTGTGAGGCAGTGCCAACTACTGAGCCACCGTGCCACCAGTTGATATACTGTATAATAACTTGCCTTCCTAACCACCTCCACATACGGGTTTGCAACCAAATTCATTCGAATGGTGCTTGGGTTGTAATCACATCTGTATTTAGAGCTGCACATTTTTAACTGGGTAACCCATTACTTACCAGGACACCTCATTGGCATTTGAACCAATTTCGCCTGTTACTCCCGTTATATCCACAGTGCTCACTCCGCATAAAATGCTACCTTACATAATTTTCAGTAAACTTCACAGTGACAATGAGGGCAAAACAGCATCACCAATATGTTTTAACCACACAGTTTATGGTTTTAACCAAATATTCTTTAGACTAGCTAAAAACACAACAACCGTCAACACATTAGCGCATCGTTCACTATCAAGCCTGTCTGTAACCATTAGGCTACCTAAACTGACAAACTTGACTGGCACGCTGTTACAAACGTGAACTAACTTTTGGCATTAAAAAATATTTTTTTTTCTGGTCTGGTGGGGGTTCTGGTTTGCAGCCCACCAGGCCTTTACAATTATAGGGGAAACACTTAAAACCATGTTCTTGTTTTGAACTGCCCTCAGTAGTTTTTTTTTTTAAATATGTAATATTGTCCATGCATATTACAGAGTAATTCATCACATCATGTTCCCATAAAGCTAGAGGTCGCAATCCAAATGGGACTTAAATACAAAAATCCCTGTTCACCACTCTTTTATGACATAGAACAACCATTCATTCTTAATTAAACCACCACAGGCAGCCTAAGTAAAGAATGGCACTCAGACTCAGTAATGACTCATGGACACAATGATGAGAGCAATTTTTAGGCAGCATAAGTGCTACTTGGCAAGTTAAACAGCATTAACAGAACCACAAAATCATACCAAATCAGATGCAGTGGAAAGCTCTGTCTAACTGTTTCTTAGGTCTCTTACAATTCTTTTTGCCCCCTCTTGCCATGATGAGCTCAAGCCAAACAACTGCAAGGACATGTGCAAATGACTGCAGCTAACAGGAGATAAGTCTTTGGCACCACTACTAGCCCTGACAGATGCTACAGACAGACACACCATAGAACATTTTGTCTTGTAGAGGCAAAGCTGTAGGCACCACGGGCAAAGATTTGGTAGCTTTTCACTGGCTAACGAGATTCTGACATCTTGGCAGCACATTGATCAGGATGAAACCGAGCAGTTTGAACTGTCACAGTTCAAATTGTGCCATGCTGAAATGGAAGGCAGACAGGCTGGCAGGCAGACTTTTCAAAAAACCACAGACCTGGTGTTAATGGTACATTTAAGCCTACTATTGGGCTGTCACATTATCCAAAGGACAATTATTTCTTCTGAGTAGAGGTCTGCATGAAAGCGTAATGACCTAATGGATAGTTGAAAATAATAAAGAGCTCAGTTTGTTTAAATTAAGCAGTCACTATGCATTAAAATGAACACATTACATGCAAATCACACATTAAATGCATCATTTTATGCATGCTATTTTAGTCACCCTCCACCATCTATGCATATTATGTTACAGTATGTACATTCTCTTCCACGCATTACACTTGAGCCTTCTCATATTTCTCAGTCTCTCTCTCTATTTCTGTCACTCCGAATCAATTTATTTTGGCCTAACTTCCCTTATCAACATCATACCATTATGGTGTGACAAAATGCCTCAAATGCATGGCACCACACTTATTTGCATCTCATTTTATTTCCATTCAGTAAATTGTGATGATTCAACATTTTCTTTACATAATTGAATTTCATTGAGCAAAAAAGGTGGACTGACTTAGTTTGACTGTTTGGCCTGTGTGTGTGTGTGTGTGTGTGTGTGTGTGTGTGTGTGTGTGTGTGTGTGTGTGTGTGTGTGTGTGTGTGTGTGTGTGTGTGTGTGTGTGTGTGGGGGGGTTAAAAACAAAAAAGTCTACATACATTAGATATTTTATCTATTACTTATGATTTAAGGATCTGATATCTGATTTGTAATACAAAATGTCACAGTCTAATAATAATCACTTGCCTAAACCAAATTTTCAAGTGAACTATTGAATTATTTTTCTTAATTTTTCAGCCACAGTCATGCATGTGCAGATCAACACAAATATTGTAGTAAGAAGATCAAGATGCCTTTGGATTTAGATTTTGAGGAAAGATCGTCAAATTCTGCTGTTCTGTGAATATTTTTAATTCAATTCAATTTTATTTATAGTATCAAATCATAACTAGAGTTAATTAGTCTCATGCCTATTTGTCATACTGTTCTAAAGATCACGAGACCGACATAGGGCATGCCTTACTATTAATTGTGAGTATGAGGCGGTTACACTTTGCAGTTCTTTGGATTTGTGTTCTACAATACTAAGTAAGTTTATAGAAACCGTGGACAAAGAGTTGTATGGATTTGTTGTTTAGTTTTCATTAATGCCTACAGTCTCTTGGGTGGTGTATTAAAAAGTAGAATATGTTTACTTAGCTAAATGTCGTATAAACCTCAAAGTGTAGCTTTGACCTGACAATCGCAACCCAGTTGTCCTTAGTTGATATCTGTATTTATATGCACATACAGTAGCACAGTAATTTGCATCCTTGCTAATGTGACAGTTTATTACACTTTTGTCAAAGGGGATCTAGATTATACTAGGGCTTTGACTCCGAATTTCGTTATTCGAATATTTAAAAAAATAATGATATTAAACGAATATTAGGCAGCCCTTAATATTCAAACCTGTTATGGGCATTATGTTTTGTAAATGTGTTTGCTTTTAAACGTTGTTTTCAATTCAGATTCCTAGGCTTTTTCACGCATTTCAAAATGTAACTACACGTTGTGGCGACGCACGTCGCTCGGCCGTGGCTTGCATCCCCCCCCTGCCCCCGACGCATTTCCTGGTTCTCCTTCTCCATAAACAATGTGAAATCAAGGAGAGGGTTAACTTTTCCTGCTATAGATGTCTCACCGTGGTCAGAAAGAACAGGGGAGACGCTTTGTTCCTCTCACTACGATTCTAGAGTCGCTACCGGTAATCACCGTCACTCTCTCACTCTAACACACACACACACACACACACACACACACACACACACACACACAATATATAATATTATTAATACATATTTGAATATTAAAATTAATAAACAAAAACTTCAAATATGATTTATGGGCAAAAGTCAAATCCCTAGATTATACTGTTACAAACTTGACAGCTTGGCTTGCTTGAGATCATGGCTGTACTTTAGGTTATAGTGCAAATTCATGGATCACTGTCAGATTGTATCAGCCAATCCTATAGGAAGCTTAGTGTGAACAGCACATATCCAAAAGTCATTTCCTTCACAATGTAACACCATGCTGCTAAAGTGACAGACAGACCACTCTCTCTAAGAATCTCCTGCTAGTGCCTGGGGAATGAAAATACGCTAAACACAGTGAAACCCAATCTCGTTTTTCATAATCATTCCTGGGATTTTCTTCGGTCTCCAAATGCAGGAGTGACATTAAGGCCAATAGCAGCAGGATGAGCCCATAGTTAGATTTCCACCCTATCAGACCATAGTCATTCTGGGAGTCCATTCAGCCTTTGCTATCAACTACCCCCTACCCCACCACATACACACCCACACACACAATCCAGCCCACGCCTGAAAGCTTAAATGGACAAATAACTGACAGAAGGAACATTTAAATTCACATTCTCACTCACTCACTCACACACACACACACACACACACACACACACACACACACACACACACACACACACACACACACACACACACACACACACACACACACACACACACACACACACACACGGGAAGTCGAGCAATCTAGGATAATCAAGGCTAATCTAGGGAGCCATCCTGCAGGAAGGATGAAAAGTTAATCTAATATTAGTAACCTCTTCATTCTGGAATTTTTGAGCTGAATGGGTTTTCTCAGTGTGTTTGCTGTCCATGCACTGAACGTCCACTGCAAAGCCACGCGAGGACATCCATGTCAGTATCAACATGTGCAATGCCTAACTGTATGCAGGAGGTGAAAACAGCTTCACAAATGTGTCCTCTCAAGGGGTCTCAAGAAAATGTCATTATGCTGATCTGATCTCCATCCTCTAGGAGATTCAGCCTCTCCTCTCTGTGTGCATGTTTATTCTCCCATCTGTGTGAATGATGTGCTTCATTTTAGCTTATTGTGTATCTGTGCAACCTGTCCTCTTTCCAGGTTTGCATGGTGGAGGGGAGGTTGTGTGGCTCAGATTCTAGCTGTCCTCCCCTCCCCCTGTTAGTTAGGCTATTCTGTACAAATGTCTATTGCATGTCTGCCTGTCCAAACCTGTCCCTACAACCTATCAAATCAAATAATTATTTATTTCTTACACTTACTCATGTATTTGTATCTTATTCCATTTTTATTTTCTATCCCTTGTTAAACTGCTCTTTAATGTTTTATCCAAAGCGTTTTGAATTGCCTTGTTGCTGAAATGTGCTATAGAAATAAAGTTTTTGCTCCGTGTGAATCAAGCGCTCATTATAGTATATTGCTTGTGACTTGTGATGACTTGAAAGGAGCAACAGGCAATTCCACTCTGTAGTTGTTTCTCTGGAAAGTAACTGGCAGCAATATGCTTTCTGTGCTGGCAGGGATAATCCCTGCTGCCTGCTACTAAAGTGAGGGCGTGATGTGTTTGCATGTTGGACGTAGCACTGAGAAAGTGTGGGCTTGCATTTCTGTTACATTTACTGGAGCATTGATGGTCAATGTCAAAGACTCAGAAATAGTTGCTGAAGTGTGGCACAAGCACAAGCTACACCAAGTTTTTCTTAATCCTGTTACGATGTAATCTGCGATGGCTGCCAGGGAGTTTTCTCTCCCACGGCAGCAATGCCTGGTTTTAAACTTCTAATGATGATCAGGGCTCCTGGCATTACTGCCCTGAAACTGTTTTTTGCTCCTTCTGTATCGACCAACAAATTCTTTCCTGCTATAAATGTGATGTTGTATAAAAGTGGCCAGGTTTGTCAATAGCTAGTCTGACTCTGCCCTCACAAGAACAAAAGCATTTGTCGTTTGTTTAATTCCTTGTGGTCAGTAGTTTTTTTTGCCTGAACCTAACCGAATCTTAACTGATCAGAAAACAGTTATATGGATCTTTGGGTCATTTTGTAAAGTAATGACAAATCACGCATTTGTTTAATTGGAGGAATTGTTGGTAAGTAAGAGACTACGAACATCCATCTTTGTAAGAATATGACATTTTTTTGACTAATTAATGTCAACAATTGGCAGCGGATTTAGCAGGTAAAACAGCAAATCATGTTGTATAAACTTTTGTTTTTGTAAATTTTTTATCTACAACTTGTCACAAGATATATTGATGTGTTTGGTTGTAAGTATGACATCATGCAGTGTTGAGGAAAGGTGACAGTACACAGTGAACATGAGGAGACATGATGAAGAGCAAAAAGGACTGGAGGAATGAAGTAGAGAGAGAGAGAGAGAGAGAGAGAGAGAGAGAGAGAGAGAGAGAGAGAGAGAATAAAATACTCCTGGGAGAAGGGGCATATCTTCCTCTCCAATACGTATCAACAGGCCACAACCTGAGGGACAGTGAATGACCAACACACACAAAGTCTGATGTTCTTTTTTCACAAATAATGTAAATAACGATGACTGTCCAAAATGACATTGAAATGAAGTTTTTGGTCAAAAAATGCCAAATAAAATTCTGTGCGGGGTTCCCCTAATACAATCTGGCCAATTCCACCAGTGGATACAATCATGCAAATAGGGTAAGGTAGTGCTTGTATATAAATGCTAATGATTAGAATGACTGATTACAGTTATGAACAACAATAATTAGCACATGATCAATATTATTATAGTATAGTAATATAGTAATATTGGTCGGGGAGCCAAAGTCTCAAAAGCTTTATAAAATGGGTTGAACCTGACATGGTCTGCCATACTTTTTATTTGTGTTTTTTGTGTTAACTTTGACCCTAAGAACCAATATTTGGAGGGTCTGCTCTGCCGGGAATATCGCTTGTTTGGTGAAAAGAATGGCATATTGATTGATGTCATAACTTGGGGGAATAGTTGATTGCCAATGAAGTAAAGATGAAAATATTGGAAAAAAGTGAGAAAACGCCTATTTCTTTGCATTAAATTGAGCAAAAATCATGTAGAAATGTGTCTTGAGAGTTATTTTTCAGTGGATGTTGTAAGCAAATGTGTTCTGTGTATCTGGAATGCATTTATTGCCAGCCTACCCAACCCACTGAGGATTTGAGGAAAAAAATCTTTTTTCACATTTTCTGATAAAAAATGAAGGTTGCATACACTAAAATGGCCACAATTATTTTTCGCGATATTTCCGGCAGAGCAGACCCTCCAATTATTGGTTCTTAGGGTCAAAGTTAACAGAAAAAAACACAAATAAAAAATATGGCAGACCATGTCAGGTTCAACCCATTTTTGAGACTTTGGCTCCCCGACTATATATAGTAATATAGTAACCTCTCAACATACAAAACAATTCCATAGGCCAAGACAGAATGGGATGTATGGATGTTGACTCGGATTATTAAATGTTCAGTATACTCACAATTAGGGCTGGGCAATATGGTTTAAAACTGTATCACGATATAAGTTTTTCATATCGGTCGATACCGATAATTTTTTATGACCTATTTAAAATAAGGACCAGGAGAAAAAATATATTAAATTTAAACATTTTTATTTTAAACTTAACCCTGCTCTGATTATAATCCCCTCAGTTATAAAAGCAGAAATGTCAACACAACCATGGAAAACACTCAAATAATTCAAATGTAAACAGGTCTAAAATCACAATGAACACTTAACAATTATCTCTTAACATTAAGGTGCAAAATTAAAGAATAAGTAAGAAATGCTTAATAAAGTGTCATAAAATAGTGCAAAGTGTAAATATAAGAAACCTGAGAAGGAACTATTTTCTGCAGGTTTAGTGCTAGGTTGGTAACCTGGCTTCTGGACAGCGCTCAGCATGTCTGCCTCCGTTATTTCTTTGTAGCGTTTAGTAAGGCGCTGATGCAGAGTACCTCTCCGTGGCGGTCTGCTGCTTGTGCCGTGTTGCAGCTGCAGATGTTGTTGGACGTTGATGGCGAATACGGCTGTGCTCGAAAGTGTGAGCGCAGCTAAAGTGAACAAGTTTATGGTATTACCAGTGTTGGTGGGGACGATGGTCTGACGACATTGGTCTGACTTCGGTCAGACTTATAAAATCCCCAAAACTGCCATACTGACTTTTCCTGTTTTATCAACGATTTCCTCGCTCGCTGCGGCACTCACTTTCCACTCCACGCCGGATCTGTTATTGAAGAACACGAGACAGCAATGTGGCGCAACCAAACATGATACTGTTACATGATTGGCTGTTAGAGTGTCACTCCCTACGTTGCTAGGTTACCAGAGAGTGAGGGCCTTTGTTCATGCAACCAAACTTGATTCACAACCTCTGGTTTCTTCTGATAAAGAAAAACAAGTTATCGAACGTTTTATCGACCGCATTTTCTATTGATATTGATTATGTGTCTATCACGATACATATCGTTATCGTTTTATCGCCCAGCCCTACTCACAATTCAACATTCACTCAAAATATCACTTACATAACTGTTCAAACAGTAAAGTTATGGCACTGAACTAGTTAGTTCCATCAAAAATATATTTATTTATAATTATTTACAATTAATGTGTCTTCAGGTCACCAACTGCATCAATGAAGACGTAAGAGATAATTAGAAAAAGGTAAAAGCATGCAGTAAAGCATTAACCCTTTGAACTGAGCACAACCCAATTTTGCAATGAATGCATTTTAAAATAGCTAACTTTATCAAAATAATCTTTGAATCAAAACTATAATCCTACCAGGATTGCAGTGGCTGTAATACATGTTGCCATTAATTGCAAATATGATGAATGCTGCTTTTTGGATGGGTGACTTCCAGAAAAATTGCTTTCTCGGATAGAACTACTAAATGACAACCGTGTCTTCGCCAATAAAAAACATAGATTCTAGTCTGTAACTGGCTCAATCACCCCATTGCCTGTGGCATCCTGATAAAAATCACTTAAGTCATTGACTAAAACGTAAGCAGGTTAATGCTAGAGGTGACTTCTCCTGCTTAGCATAATTTGCTTATTACACAGGCAAATAAACAAACCATTGATCACAGCGCTCCCTGACAGAAAGTAGATTAGAGGGAAGGAACCAGGATCAGGTACATGTGTATTATACCATCATGATCCAAATGGTCACACTGTGGTCTACTGTGACCCATCAATCCTAGACACACTGTATATGCCCACTAGCTCTTTCAGAGGCATGACTTTCAGTAATTTTCAGAAAACCTTACAGCACAAAGAACAACATGTAGCATTAGAATATAATGCAAAACACTAAGAAATTCCTTCTACATTAATTGGGGATGCAAGTTTTTTTATCGATAGCCGACCCCATTAACCGACCGTTAACTGTTAACCGACAAGCAAGCAACAGAGTGCCAGTTCGCCTGTACAGGAGGCTTTGACATAATTTCCGCACTCCGAAAACGCTCGCACGACCGACAACTCTACAGTTTGTGGTGTGTATGTCTGAGCCTGTCTCAACCGCATCCCCCTGCAAGGCTGTCAGCTGTGTGTCTGCCTGGCATACTATGTGTGTAGGACGGCCAATTTACCCCCAGGCCCTCATCGATAGTGGCATGTGTCACGTAGCTCTCCGTTGTGTGCACCGTCCAACACGGACCCACAAGCAGAAAAAGAGCAGCTTAAAACGAAACTTGCAGTAGCAAGTTAACTAGCAGTTAAGAAATAGATTGTATAGCCTTTTTTTTTCTTTTATCACACAAAAATGTTTTATAACTTTTATTGTTTAACTGTTTAACTGCTAGTATTAAATCGATCAAAACTATTATTGTAGGTTAACATTTGAACCATTAATCATAACATCCCTAACATTTTCATTATTGCCCTGGGATCTCCACCATCACTCTTACTTAACGTAGACAGTTGCACTCCTCCCAAACATAGTGATGAGTATGGCAGTAAGGCTGCCTCAGACACTGCAAAACATTTAATTTGGACAGGTGTCGAGGAGGCTTGCAATAAGGGGACAGGCAGAGGCGTGGGTCAGAGCAAGTCTGCTGTACTGCAGATGTCAGGCTTGTCTTTCATTGACGTGGAAAGCCTGTATGCCTCCTTTCAATTTTACTTGTCAGACTGCAGCCATTGCTGCAGCAGCATGACATGACTCCAGCTTGGATTTTCATCACTGAAGTTGTACCTTAATTCTATTAGTTGAAAAGCCATTGGTATTGGTGTGAATGCTTATGTCTCCCACGGTTACCCTGGCAATGCCTGTATTTGTACTGAATTACCTGTATTTGTAGTAGTATTAAGGCGGATTTATAGTAGTACATAGGCTCTACGCAGAGCGTATGCCGTAGTCTATGTAAATGGCCTACGCCATTGTGAGGATTTATACTTGCGTACGCTGGTGTGTCAGACATTTGTTCTTACTTTAATAATACTCTAGGTAATTTATCATATCATTAACAGCCAACCACACATAAAATGTTGCAAAAAAATTATAGTTGCTGTAGTCATGACATCCTACTTATAACAGCAGTAGAGATATTGTTGACGTGTACTTACACTGTTATTTCTTGGCATTACAACAGAGATGGTAGATAAGGTAAAGCTAATTGACAGCATAAAGAGCTTGGATGGTTTTACTTTTCAGACACAAACACACTGCATATCATTTTCACTTGTTATGAAGCATTTGCTACACACATAACACTAGGTGTGTGATGAAGCAGGGGCCCCCTGTTTGCCTGAGGCATCCTGACATCTGATAGTTTGAAGCCAGAGCAGTTTTCTTTCAGGCTCTGTCTTGGGATATGAAGTGTGAAAACCTGAACTCTGGTATTCTTCATGTTGAAGGTGTGTCCTGGGACACAAAAACTTTTAGGCATTATGCTGATCTTGTAAAGTGTTATAAAAACTGGTATGTAAAAAGCATGTCCCCAATGAATTGTGTTCATATTTTAAACGACCAATTTGAACAGCTATTTCTTCTTACACAAGCTGTAGCTTGTTTTACTTAACAAACGAGCAATATGTGCTATGCATGTTTCATACACATCGCTGATTTTATTGTGTGCAATTGAATTAATTAAATCATTATTTAATTATCTGCATGTCTTGTTATGACATCCAATGACTTCCTATCACCAAAACTTTGACCACACATCAACTCAAGATGTCCTTGGAATTGCAAAGCAGTGTGTCAAATCACAGCATTATCTGTCAACTCCATATCTGTCTTATCCCAGCTGCAGTTGCTGCCTCATCTTTGAAGTCACTGTGCAATAGTGAAACAAATGAAGTACTGATGAATAAAAAACCTTTGGAGTCCTCCAAAGGGGACTTTTATATTTTCCCCTCTGCCATGGCAGAAAGCAATTCTAAATTAAGTGCATGACTATAAAGACTGCTGGCTGTCTATCTGAAAACACCCACATGTGAAGTGAAATAGTTTGACACCATTATACTGCAAAAAGACATCAAGAATTACTGTATAATCACTCCATATGGAATAGAAAGTGCTTCAATTTCATTTTATTCTATTTTTGTGTCCAAAAATGAAAATACAGCATCTCTGTTCTCTGCAAAGATGAACTAAATTACCTGATTATTGCAACGTTATCACCACATCTCCCGGCCATTTTTCACTGCAGAAAGCTGCTCCCTGCCTGGCTAAAGCTAATATAGTTAGCCTAAAGAAACAAGGTGTCTGTCCCAACTAACGTTACGGTTCGGAACCAAACCACCACTCTCTCGCCTGTAATACTGTAACTGACTGGGAAACCAAAGTTTTCCCAAACTTGTGATCTTAAAGAGGCTCTATCTGTGACTCACTAAAACTGCATACATAGGCGGAGAGCTTCAGAGCTAAGGCGTGGCTACAGATTAGGTGTCCCTAAAGAACCCGCGTATCTAACAGTAGTTCCGCATTACATTAATTAATTTGCATGCAAGTTTTATTTATTTTTATACCGTGTATTCTCCGTGTAAATTCATGCACTGAACCGTGACGCCCGTACCGTTTCGGTTCAATGCGAATACATGTACTGTTTTACCCCTATTTATAACTGATCTGCAATATCTAGGACTGATCTGCTGTCCAAAATAGATAGAATGAAACTAAAATGTCACAAGACTTGGACACTCACCAAGCCACTGTAGTTGTGGGCCACACTCCAACATCTTAGATGAAGGACATGTGCCTGCAGATGTTGTTCTTCACCTATCTTTGCTTTGGGCAAGGGCATAGCTAAGGCAATGGAGTGACATCGCCATTTGTGGCTCACCTCAGCACAGTGACCAGAAAGCCAGCGGTCATATGTTTTTCCCCAGGCTAGACCCAAGTAGGATGTTTTGCCAGGGCTTGAAGTTCATTAAGGCCTGGTTTACTTCCAAGAAAGAAAGAAAAAGAAAATCTCAGGCACTATGGCTAACTTTGTATGCAGATCTTTGCAGCAGAACCCAAACTTTATACTTCTAAGCACATACATTAAGAGAGTATTTTAAGTAAAATCTTTTTACATTTTTAATTATTAAGTATTTTTTTTAAGTGAAAAAAATATGTTACCTGTATGAAGATCCTGTTGAAAGAATTATTGTTTTGCATCAATATTTCTCTAACATTAGGTACTATGCACTGTATGTTAAGATGGAGTTCAGTAGTTGTCCAGACACGCTCATGTGTCATATCAAAATATAGATGTCTGACAAACAGCACACCACAAATCTAACCTGCTGAATGACCTTCTGTCTACAAATATAAAAAAAAGGAAAAATGAAAATGTTTCAAATATTTGTTAGAGGATAGACAATAGAAGGACAAAAATGCTGACTGGCTAGTTGAGATGAATGTGACATCTAGGTAGCTGACTGAAATCACAGGGTCCATTATCAGCCCTTAAATTTTTCATACATGCAAACAAACCACTGCTTAACAATGTCAAAGTAGTTTGGAACTGTTGTATGCCATTTTAATGTAACGGATGATTACTAATAAAAGGGTAAAAGCTTAAAGACAGCCCTTTTAGTCACCCTGGCCAATCAGGCAGCCAGTCTCAGACAACTAATGCTACATGGCTGTAAATGTTTTTGCCTTTTCCTAGCATCTCAGAATGTAGCTATTCCACAACTGTTTGACGAGATCTGTGTCTGGGCTCCAGACAAATCAATTTATAGAAGTGATGCTTAATGTCTGTGAATGTTTTGGCCTTTCTCAGCATCAATAATTGTCTTCCACATATATATTCCACATATTATTTGGCACAATGACAAAGAACACCATCCACAATAGCAAATGAGGCTTTCGGAGCTGGCGAAACAGAAGTAACCTAGATGGCAATATTCTCATCAGCTCTATGTCTCCCTCTCACACATACATAATCCCTCCCTTTCTCTACACATTCACATGCAAGTACATTGACATTTTGCAACAGACAGTTAGCAATAACAGATGTTTCTCTGATAGTTTGTCATTTTCAATGTGGCAACTTCTAAGGAGGACTAGGGTTTGGAAAATTCATAACTATTTTTACAGAACTGTATGACTAAGCTATCTATCCAACCTGCCAGCTGTCTGAAGCATCACAACAGACAATCCTGTCTATCTGATCAAGTACACAAGTCTTTGATCTAAATCTTTTCTCTGTGGCAGCCCATCATGATATTGATATTCTTATATATTAGGGGTGTGCAAAAAAAAATCAATTCAAATTGAGATTCAAGCTCTACCAATTCTAAATTAATTCATTGAATTCCAAAAATCTATTCATTTTTTTTTTTTTTTTCATTTTGACACTATTGTCCTGAAATGACATTACCTCGCCATTCCCATAGATGGCGCTGCGACAAATTCACACTGACGCCTGGGCACTCTTGTTATAATCAAAAGAAGAACGAGTGCAGCGGAAGTAGTTTAGTCGGCGCAAACAATGGCAAACTTCACAGAAAGAATTATTCAACCTGCTCCATCCTCATTGAAGGCGAGAGTTTGGACACATTTCGGCTTTTATAACCTCGAGGGGAAGATGGAACTTGATAGGAATCATGCTACATGCAGGCTTTGCAAAGCAAAACTGCACAGCGGAGCATGCTCATTCCAAAACATGTAGACCAGCTTCTGTTTCTGCAAAAGAATGTACAGATTCCAGCCAGTGGTGGACTATGAACTGGTCTCACACACACACACACACACACACACACACACACACACACACACACACACACACACACACACACACACACACACACACACACACACACACACACACACACACACACACACACACACAGTGATTCTGACAAAAGTTCTGTTGAATGGACTGTAGTTGCTACAGTTCTAAAAAGAAAGGGCCTAATTTTAAGAAGTTCAATGTGCCCAGTCAACCTGGTAGCTGAAGTACTCCTTAAACCACATTTAGCAGTATTTTTTGTTTGATCTAAGTAGGGCTGAAACGATTCCTCAAATAACTTGAATAATTTGATTACAAAAAATGCTCGAAGCTTCGTTAAATCAATGTGATTAAGGTTGTACGGCTCACTGTGTTTCCGCACGGAGGATTATTACTAGCGCACAAGAGGTTGGCGCTTCTGCGGACACACCACAAGCACAGACAGTATATAAACACAAGACTGACGGCCCAGATTACAAATGAAGGAAGACGAAAATAGCAAGGGTCTAAGAGAAGAGAAAGGCGAGAGAAAATGACAGAAAGTTTGGGATCATTTTAAGCTGCAAACGTGCTGCTACATCATCTCTGTAACAAACATCCAGTGTACTCATCCATTCCACGGAGCGAACAAGACACGAGGTAGCTAACGTCTGCTGCTCTCGTCCACCGCACTGTTTACACAACTAGCCTACAGCATGCTACTCTGCTAATAGCCATGTTTTACACAACTAGCCTGTAGCCTGCAAGCTACTCTGCTAATAGCGATATTTTACCAACAAGCTAAAATGAAAGCTGTCGGTTTGTAGTCTAACTGTTTATTAGTTTGCTACTAATCTTTGGATTACAATTGGAGACAAACCGGCTCCTCCCCCCAGCATGGCTACTTAATATGCACGTGAATGACGTCATCATGCATTCTTTATTCTTTCTCCTCACCATAGATATATCTATGCTCCTCACTGTGTATTAGGCTTCTGAAAATGTGTCCCCCAGAACAGTGTAGTTGAATAGCCCTGCTGTAAGCTTCATACAGTCACATTTACCCTCTGGTTAGTGAACAGCTCTTTTGCATATCCAGTGCAAAGAGCCAGAGGCAAGAAGGGGAATGGGGTGAAAAATATTAACATTTGGGCCACCAAAAATGTACCATTGTAATTTTTTTATTTTTAAGGGTCTTGTAATTTGGCAATAACATTTTTTGCTTTTTCTAAAAAAGGAAACCTGTCTTTTGTATATATACACACACACAAGATACAGGTTTCCTTTTTTTTTTTTAAAACAGCAATAATAAATATTTACTATTACTGCTTGTGTTTCTTATCCGATTACTCGATTAATCGATGGAATAATCAGTAGAATATTGGATTACTAAAATAATCAATAGCTGCAGCCCTAGATCTGAGTACAGTACTTTAAAGCTAAATGTAAAAGCTCTTTTTATTTAACAGTTTTATACTTGAATAAAATGTATTTGAAAGCTGGCCAAAGCTTGGCACTTTTGCAGTTTTTAGTTGCAAAAGTTTTTATTTTTGTATGAAGACATATAAAGTAATATCAAACTACATTTAATTTGTTGTTTCTTTTCTTTTAAAATTGTATGTAAACTGCAATCACATGGGAAAAGTAACTACATTTACATACTGTGAATCGTTTTTTGAATCGAGAAACGTTTTTTTGAATCAAAAATCGATATTGAATCAAATCGTGAGTCTAAAAATCTGAATTGAATCGTGACATTTTCTGAATCGTACACCCCTATTATATATCCTATATAACAGCCAACGTCAACTGGCGGCCCGCAGGCCACATCAGGCCCGCCAAAGCTTTTAGTCTGGCCCGCAGAATAATCATAAATTCACAAAATGTAAAGAGGAAAAAATGCATTATTTATAATTTCAAGCATTTAGAGCAAAAAACCCAGCCCCCTGTATTTGCATCCCGCACTCCACACATAGAGCTGAGCAGAGATGTGTGTGCGTTAAAACACGCAGCACCTGACTGGGAACGATACAGAGAGGATTACCAACGGCCGCTGGGGCAGATGAACTCACACTAGTCTCTTTTCTGTAAATAGGCTACAATTAAACCTTTGTGAGTAAAAAGTCAATACTTATCAATGCACTCACCTGTGTAGACCGGCATAAACATGTAGAAAGCGATATTTCAATCTGCTCAGTCTGCTCAGTCCGCCGCTCTGTTTTACGCAAACACAGCTCTACTCTGCAAATAGCGAATTTTTACAAACAAGCTAAAACAAAAGCTGTCCGTTTTTAGTCTAACTGTTTATCTTAGTTTGCTGGGAATCTGGAAATTTAAAAATTACAAATTCTGGTAAACCTCACTGCTGGCTGAACAAACCAAACTCTATGCTAGAGTGGACAATCCATGGAGGTATTATAAGACCAAAACAGATGCATCTGGCTACTTAATATGCACGTGAATGACGCAATTGTTATGTTTGAGTTCTTCATTCTTGATGATGATGATGATGGTTGTATTATTTTGTGAACTGCCTCCTAGTCTGAGATCATTTTCTAGTTAAAAAGCCAGTTATCATTATGGAGTTTCCATGTTTTTTAGGAGTTTGCTCACACTCCATAAAAATGAAAATACAGCATCTCTGTTCTCTGCAAAGACAAACTAAATTACCTGATTAATGCAACGTTATCACGACATCTCCCGGCCATTTTTCACTGCAGAAAGCTGCAATATCCATAAATTGAAGTCCAGCACACCTGAGAGGTATGTATGCCACAATATAACAGTTAGTGTTAAAGAAAGAAGCTGTGCAGTATTTCTTCCCTTAACACATATATTTTCTTTTTTCATTGCCCTGACAGCTGACTGGATTAGAGGTTGGCCACTTCACTGCTTTTACCTAATAACCACCCTCAACATCTATTGTAACTCCTCAACTATTGGAAAAGCTGTATTGATCCTGAAAGAGAATTGCTGCCACAAAATGGCATTCTGTCAGTGTTAACTAATAGTGTGCAGGCATGTGAAGAAATCGTTGACCCTGAGACCTCCAACAATGTTGTTCACATGTAGTTTTTATGCTGTTGTGTCCCGTCACATTTTCTAGAAGCAGTTGAAGATAATCCAAACTCATCCATCTGCTCAAACTGTAACAAGCCATCTGTGCTTTTCTGTAATTAAATAGGACAACTTTATTAAGTTTTTTATTATTTTTTTAAATAGTTGGATCTTTTTACAAATGACTGTCATAGATACATAAAAAAAACTATATTAAAGAATTAAAAGTAAATTAACACGTGCCAAATTTAACAATGTACAGTATTAAAAATGAAGATTTATACTGACCAATAATTTAATGAAATAACTAAATAAAAACTCAATATCATGTCAAATACAAGTATTAAATACATCATTATCCCCCAAGTATATACAAATGGATGAAATGTTTGCATCTAAAATTAACTTTAAAAGATGTTAGATGTTTTTGGTACTGTAGGAATACGGCCTCACTTTGTGGCAAACTGAGGTGGCCTTTATCATATAATGAATATCCAATCAATAAGATTAAGTAAAAACACACAATGCTATACTAATAATGGAAGTCATGCAAAACTCTAATGCTTTTAAATGAAAATGTATGCTTACATGAATGGTCATATATTAGGATTTGAGTTAGGTTATTAGATTAGGATCATGGCAGGATTTAATTCTCATGTCAGTGTACAGGAAAACACTGACAAGAAATATTTTTGAACTAGTCTGGGAATGGCATTTTCTGCTTAAATAATGACATATTTCCCCCCTCTCCTTAAAACCAGAAATAAGACAGCATATATTAAGATGTAAGCATTCTGTGAAAGAAAGCTCTTTAGACATTAACAGGAAAAAAATATCCAACCGAAAGTGTGACATAAATATGCACAAAGTTACTGATATGTTTGATATCAGGGAATTAAGAATAGAAGAAAATTAATTAGTGACATTGGGAGATTCCTCTTGCGTCCCAGCACATTGTTTAGGTTTGATTCAAGCTAAGAGAACACGGTCTTTACACAATGACTTCATTAACAAGTAAAGCCATTCATAGATAAGAATACACTTTCAGTGAGAATTCCACACTACATGTTTAGCAGTTGTAGTATGCAGCAAATGTAATGTAATGTACAAAATGAGAAAGATTTCCCGATAAGCAAGCCAATAAATCAGAGTTGTTATTTCTCAGCATCCAAAGAGACATGGGTGGAAAATAACATAACAGAAATCTGCAGCAAAACAAAGCCTTTAGACAACGGCAACTGTGAGATACTTTGATAATTAAACTGGCCTGCGGAGATAGTTTTGGTCTACGAGTTAACATTTTGCTGATACATTTTATCTTTTTTGTAAGTTCTTTGCAATGCTAAATGATAAAACTATTTTCAGTGATGATAAGCTTTGCATTAGCATTATGTTTCCTGGCTAGTTTATCTATTATACTGAAACAATTCCTATAGTTTATTTAGTCTTTATTTCCCAACTGAAAACATACATTCTCATTAGGGATCCCTTGCAGCAAGTCATGATATGCATTTCCAGTGTCTCCCTGCTTGCCAGTAAAGGTACAGCCCAGTGGCACTCAGGGGACTGATGATTGGAGTGATGGCATTGCCACTGAGAAAAGGATCCCTAAAAGGTATTTTCAGGGGAATGTGCTGTGGACAGCAGAATGGCCTCCATTGCCCCAGGGATATAAAAAAGAAGAGAAAAAGGGAGACATTTCAGAGCTAGCCAATGATGGTGTTTGCCGTCAAGGAGCTTTCCAAGAAAGAACTGAAAGTCAACAGTTAGGAGTACTTAAGAAATGAAATACAGCAATGTTTAGCCTCAAAAGCTGTCTGAGTGCAGGTTTTTTAAGTCATGATTAAATTAGAATTTGTAGTCAAGGGCATGATCAGCTTTGACAGATTGTTTCCCTTGTTTTTCTTTTCCAAAAAGTGAAAATGGTGAATACAAAAATACTTTGAAAACTTGTTTTGATTTAGACAAAAATCTTGCGGTTGAGAAATCAAAAACAAAGTTGATAGACTGCTGACAAGACCTCATTGTGCAGAAAACTGAAAAAAAGGCGTCCAATCTTACAGTGGTGTAGTCCAGTGGAGCAGGTTGCAACGACATACTGTATTCATATCATATCTGAGTGGAAACCTTTTCACCCACAACAGTAGTCCACACCTGCATGTGAAATCTATGCAAATGCACTGCTCACTCAGAATATGTAATTAATGGAGAGCAATTAAAATGGGACTATAAAATATGTGTAAGGCACTGCATGTTAATTCAGCGCTCTAGGAAAATAAAAGCTCTGAGATCAACGTTTTCTAAATATCCTGTATGAACTATTGCAACTTTTTCAGCAGAATTACTGATTCACACAACAATTAAAACTAATTGTTGCCCAGTTCTGAATCCTATCCACATTAATAATGCAATTGTGAATGCACAAAACAATGCTAAAATTTAGAGTGGTAACACTAAAGTCAAATATGATGGGCTAAAACATTTCTAATAAATATGAATTCAATGTTGTGTTGGTGTTTTAGTGGAGGTGGGACATTGACATTTCCGGTGTGAAATCGTAGGAGGGAAGTGTTAATTCCCTCCACTTTTTAATGTTTACATCCATTAGACAACAGCAGATCAGTGGAATCCAGAGCATATCTTGCATTTGTAACACTGTAAAATAGTGTGTGATTTCTGCCTTAAGTCCTGACATAGTGACTATCCTCGTTCTGGCTTCCGTTTCTCTATGCTGCACTGCTGTCGTTTCATTAGGTGACAGGCATTCAACTAAGAATGGTACTGACTAAGACGAGTCAATGACAAAATGCTGCCGCCATCATTAAACGCCGACTGTGGCAATATCAACATGCAATATGGTTGACAAGAAGAAAAAAAAAACTCTCTCTTTTTGTCACCTCTGTTTCTCTCTCTGTCTCTCTCTCTCTCTCAAACACACACCGCCGGCGCCAACTGTCCTTGTCAGTCCTCGGAGTATAGTCCTTGGTCGGGTTCGGGCGGTTAATTAAAGTGGATCCGAACGACTCAGAACTGCACTCCGGCACCTTCAATAAATAAGTAAATAAATCTGATTTTAACGTTTCATACATCAGCGTTTCATTCTGCAGCAGTGCACCGCCGTGAGTCCATGAACGAGGCAAATGTCTCTGGTTAGTTCACATGTCTGCAATAACAGCAGGACAGTTACGTGTTTGGCAGGACTAGATTAACTGAACTGTTCAAGCTGTTAGCTAGTGATTATTGACTATAATTCTCACGTCTCTCCTAAATATGAATTGAAAACTTTTGCCCTTGCTCTACGGTGTGTACCATTTAATACTGTAGCTATGTCAATAAAAATCTTGAGAAAAGATGATCTTCATGAAAATTGCGTGATCAGTGCGAGGGTCCTGTAGATACACAGCTTGTTTTCAGCCAGTGGGAGGAGGCACACTTAAAGCCTCTGGTTATTAAATAAACGATGGGCCCCACAGTTTTTAGAAATATTACCTTGTGAAGTTCTACATCAGAGGAGTTGTGGATTGTTTTATGTCAGCGTATAGAGATCCTTGTACAGGTTTTGCCTTAGAGAAGAAGAGATTAATGAGAAGGCAGCACCATTTGATGCCTAATGTTTGTCCACTATAACAAGCTTTCTGACCTTCAAGAATAGAAGTGTACATGAGGGCCATGAAGGAGTGCCTTTCCTTACATTTTCTCCTTCCTCCATCCAACCCGAAAAAAAATTATTCCACAGATCGAATTTCATGCAATATTTTGGCCTGAATTTTACCTGAGGACATCCTGTTTCCCATTAAATATCTATTGATTCTTTACCCACACCCTCATCAAATCACTTTTCAGCATATACAGTACACACAAACACACACACACACACACACACACACACACACGCACACGCACACGCACACACACACACTTTAGTATCAACTAGAGACTTTTAGAGGCAGAATGTAAATTAGCAAATCCCTTAGGTAATTAAAAACCAAGCCCCTAACTTATTGCAAGAAGCCTTCCTGACTAACAAACACCTGTGCTGTATCAATTAGGAAGGCTTTATTTGTGTATAATATTAATGGAATGCAACTCTGTTTAGTTAATTTAAAGATCATATACTCCATTTCCAGCTGTGCATGCACAGTAGTGATTCTGTTAACTGTAATGGTGGTATTCAGTTCAGAAGAGAATTTACATATTTATTTGACCTTCCAAGTTTTAGGTTTGTTACAAAAAAACGCTTGCAAAGTGGAAACAGAGAATATTGTAAGTCAGAGTAATGAAAGGTTCACAGTATCATAACCAATAGTAGCAAAAGCTAATATGCTGCTATCCTATTCTTATGTCCAAGACACAGATGATTACAAATGATTGTCAGTGATTCTGCCCACATCTGCTCCGCTTCCTTATTAATCCTACTAGTTTGCCTTGTGCGTTATCTAAATATCAAAAGGGGGGGGGGGCACTGATGTGGGAGTAATTGCACTCCCACATCAGTGCATGGGGCTTATATTCATGAGCATCCTCAAGTGCAGAACTGAATCCACCGTGACTGTATTAGGTTGAAATGGGTTTGAACTAGAGATGCCCCAATCATGTTTTTAGCCTCCGAAACCAATTTTCCATTAGCAATTAGCAATATCTGCCAATAGAGGGCCGATGCCGATATTTTTTGTGTTGTTTTGTATGGCTGTGTATTGGCAAAAATCTGGCGATACGATACGCATCACGATACATGGGTCACGATTCAATATATTGCAATACATTTTGATACTGTGAGTAAGGTGATATACTGGGATTTGTTTTTTAAAAATAATTTTAGAAAAACTAATATTTAAAAAAAAAAGACATGATGTGCATAAAAGTAAAAGAAGTTTACTTTAGGTAAACAATTCAGTACAAAGAAAATCAAACTGCCAGGTTGGGATTGTGGTTCACAGGTTCACAATTTTTATATGCTAAAGTAGGCCAAAATTCAGCCATAGCTACATTGTTAGCTTCTAGCAAAAAGTCAGGCACTGCTAGGCACAGTTAGGCACTGCAAGAGACACTAGTGGTGCATCTCAGCATAGCCATCTAGCGGTAGGGGGTTTAAACACAACATAAACGTGAACCACTGTCTTACATGAATATTTTTGCACGTAAACAATATTTTTAGTGGTGCACGACATATCGGCCGCCGATATAATATCGGCGAATATGGTCATTTTTTTACACATCGGTATCGTTCCGATGTCAAAATAGGGCCGATGAATAGGGCCGATGTGAATCCTTTGACGTGTGTAGGCTTAGATGTGAGTGTGTGAGAATTTAGATTTAAATCTGACCTGTGGAGGGCAGTAATACGCTTAACAGCGTCTATACTGCTGAAATCAGAAGAAGAAGAAGAAAAAGTGTGGGCGGGGATGTTGGTTTTTGCAGACGGAATCTGCGGTGAAGTGGGACACTGGAAACTTTAGTAGACCACCGACTCTCGGTGGGCGGGGGAGAGATGAATGTTCGGAAATAAGAGGTTGCTGTTCTGTTGCTGCGGCCCGCCGTACAGGTTAGTTTGACCAGCGGGCAGCAGCGGCGGCCGAAGTGGGCAGCAGCGGCGGCCGGAGTGGGCAGCAGCGGCGGCGATCATGGGGGGACATTCTCAGCAGTGAAACGCAAACGGGGGCTGGACCTAGCTAGGTGGAAAGCTAACGCTAGCCAGCCACCTGTTCCATCAATCCTGGTTGCAAGTGTCTGCTCATTAGACAACAAACTGGAGTACATCCAACTTAAACGAAACTCCCATCGCGAGTTCAGAGACTACTGTGTTTTTCTTGTTGTGGAAACATGTCGCCGGGTAAGAGTGGAGATTTTGTTAACACGGACTTGTGCAGAAATTAGCTGCTTGTATCCAACTAAATGCTAACTGCTGGGGAAGTTTGTGACTAGTAAATGCCGACCGTTCTATATTTCACGCAAATTTACAACTGTGTTTATAATCTGCTACATTTAGTTATCGCACACACGTAAAGTTCAGCTAATGCATACTAGCATTAGCGCTTGGTTCACTGTAAACACCTGTTTCGTATGTCGTTTTTATATATTTTAAATGTGTAACCATTACAGCCACGGTGAAATGTTGTTTTGTGTATATGGTTGAAATGACAATAAAACACATTTGGCTTGAGTTGAATGCTGCCTCACTGTCGGTCTGTAGGTGGATGTGGCTTGGGAGTAGAGTCTAAGCAGCGAAGCAAGTGCTTTCTGGGATTTGGTGTCTTTCATCCATATGAGCAAAAAACACATTTTCTGGCTTATCTCGGCCTAGAAGGCACCAATTTCTATAATTTCAAGGGTTAGGCCTAACCTTTAAGTACTTGGCAGTTACTGTACTTCCAGTTCAGACTGCAAAAGCCAGTGTCTGTTCAGTCCAGTTTGTTCTGGCTCCATTTTCACATTTTACCTCTTTCAATACTTTTGGCTTTGGCCATTTAAGGCCTACTACTGTACTTTAAAGTTTTGAACTGTTGTACAATGTTCACAGAATACAGTTACTTGGTCTCAAGTGAGTTAGATGTTTATTGTGAATACTCAGGGTTGGCTTATTCATAGTGTGAATTCAGGACACACTTGTATCCTTTTAAAAATGTATTTTTATTTTTTTCTTCTGAAAATCTGATGATAGTCATATTTTGCACACAGGTAAAGGTGCCCAATATCAGTGATTTCTGAAAATATATCACAAAAGTAAAAAAATGCCTTTTGGAAAATAATTCCTTATTTGATTATCATAAAAAATGTGTTCTATACAGAGATATCGACATTGGTAAATATCGGTATCGGCCATAACAGCAATATTAATATCGGTTATCGGTATCGGCCACAATTTTCACATCGGTGCATCACTAAATATTTATTTTTTATTTTAAAAAATAAAAATCAATATTGTGTTTTTGAAAATCGATACAGTATTGCAAAATAAAATATTGCGATAAGAATTTTTTTCTTACACTCCTATTGTTTTCTTTACTTATAGCCGCTGATAAGGCTGTGTAAAGTATTGGTTTGCCTGTTTGTAGTGTACTGGGGGATCTCCACCAGGCGGCAGTGTAACCGGAAATATAATGGTGTGTCACTCTTTAGTAAACCTATGAATTAGAATCACAAGTCAGTCTTGTTTTTTATACCCTTTTCCTACCACAAATTAGTGCATATATGCGAGTTTTTGAACTGGAAAATCTGATAATGATTGACTCCTTTCCCATTTCAGGTAGACAAATATGCGTTTGATTTTTTTCCATCTGGTGAATCACATTTGAAGTCGAGAACGCACCAGAAAAACAGGTGTTGCTGATTTTTCCTGCTACAGCTTACAGTGCACAAAACTGCAAACTCTGCTGTACCGTTCTCATTATACATCCATGTGCTGTATTCACTTGATATCTTCGCTACTAAATTTAAACTCTCCCCTGCTCCGACCGCTCGCTCTGCAAGAAACAAAGTGGGATTCATAATAACTTGTCTGTTCCCGGATTTCAAAACCAACTATAATGGCAGTTCGTTTGGAATATGATCTCTTCTTTTCCGAAAAATATTTCACCAAAATGTGTTTCTGAAAACATTTCATGCGAGAAATAGGCTAAGCAGTTGCCGAATCCGTCTTCATTTCAGACCGACAACAGTTAGTTTAAAAGACTTTTTGCTTCTCAAAGTCCTCGCGATGCTACCAGAATACATTGCACAGCTGCTCCTATAGAAATGAATGGGAAGCGGGGAAATGACAGTGGACACACCGGGACATACTCCCCATACAACAAACCTGGTATGAGAACCTCACACTCTAGTGTAAGTTGTAAATATATACCGTATTGGTCCAAATATACGAGCGGCGTTAGAACAAAGCTGTGAATCAGTGAAATAAAACGTGTTTTTGCCAATTCATCACTAGAAGTCTAACTGTAGCAAGCATCTCAATACCACTAACGTTATCCACATTCATATTTAGATGCAACAAATGATATATCCAGCTACAAAAAAGCCTAAAAGTCGGAAGTTAGAATGGCAGTACAACGAGGCGTTGTCATGGAGATGATACACCGTCTAAAAATGCAAACAGCCAGACTGAAAAACAGAATGATCAGAATCAGAAGATTTATTGTCATTGTACAAAAATGAACGAAATTCTTAGAAGCAGTTCACCCAGTAAACATAAATCTGAATCTAAAAAGACAAGAAATAAATAGTAAAACAATACTCATAAATAGAAAGAAATACACACACTAAAAGTACTAAACTCAGCAAAAAAAGAAACGTCCTCTCACTTTCAACTGCTTTTATTTTCAGCCAACTTAAAATGCGTAAAACTTTGTATGAACATAAAAAAATTCTACTAAGAACTAAACTGAACAAGGTTTCACAGACATGTGACTTAACAGAAATGGAAAAATGTGTCCCTGAACAAAGGATGGTCAAAATCAAAAGTCGCAGTCAGTATCTGGTGTGGCCACCAGCTGCATTAAGTACTGCAGTGCATCTCCTCCTCATGGACTGCACCAGGTTTGCCAGTTCTTGCTGCAAGAGGTTACCCCACTCTTCCACCAAGGCACCTGCAAGTTCCCAGACTTTTCTTGGGGGCATGGTTCTCGCCCTTACCCTCCGATCCAACAGGTCCCAGATGTGCTCAATGGCATTGAGATCCGGGCTCTTCGCTGGCCATGGCAGAACACCAACTTTCCTGTCTTGCAGGAAATCGCGCACACAACGAGCGGAATGGCTGGTGGCATTATCATGCTGGAGGGTCGTGTCAGGATGAGCCTGCAGGAAGGGTGCCACATGAGGGAGGAGGATGTCTTCCCTGTAACGTTCTGCAACTTTGGATGTTGACCATCCTTTGGTCAGGGACACATTTTTCCATTTCTGTTAGTCACATGTCTGTGAAACGTTGTTCAGTTTAGTTCTTAGTAGTTGAATTTTGTTATGTTCATTCAAAGTTTTACGCATGTTAAGTTGGCTGAAAATAACAGCAGTTGAAGATGAGGAGGTTTCTTTTTTTGCTGAGTATAGTTATTGCACATGGTCCTAGCCTGGGAAAACCCTGACAAACTTCCAGCAAATTTGAGATTTGCTCTGCAAGTCAGTCTGGCCAAGAGCCCATTCGAGCCCATTTCCAATTTTTCCAAATCAAGGCAACAATCACAACTGTTGAGGTGGGTTTTACACGATGACGATAGCGCAGCGAGGCAGCCAGCTTTTTGTTTACATTCAACATGACGGCCACCGAAGCGCAGCAACACATTGATGCCGGAGTCGCTGCTACGTCACCCGGATCGTTGGTCTGATTGGTTGAAGGACTATCCAATTGCGCCCAGAGGCATTTGAGCGGCGTCCGTTGGTGAAATGGGCCGTGAATGAAGCTTGCCCAGACCCAATCTCAGTTACAACTGACAAAGTGTGAGTGTGTGTGTTCAGTGTGGTGATGGCTCCTGGAAAGAAGCTGTTCCTGAGTCTAATTGTCCTGGTCCTGATTGACCTGTAGCGCCTGCCAGAGTGCAGCAGGTCAAACAAGGGGTAGGCAGGATGGGAGCAGTCTTTGATGATTGCCTTAGCTCTGCTGAGGCAGCGGGATGAATGGATGTTCCTTCAGGGAGGGGAGGGGGCAGCCGATGGGATGCCCATTACCAGAGCGGTCATTCATCTGAAGGCCTTGGAAATATTTACCGTTCATTTAAATGTGACACTTTCATCTAAAAAGATATTGAAAACATAATTTTGTTTAAAATATGTTAAAAACAACAACCTACGTTGTTTAATTAAGTGTTTTTATTAGAATTATTTTCAAATAAAATTATTTTAAAACAAGATTTGGTCTTCAAAAAGTATTTTTCCAAAAATTAGTCTTTTGGCCTTGTGAACATGAGGGGGGAAAAAAGTGTTCAAATCAAAATTGTCACAGTCTAAGTAGTCTAGTTTGATGATCCATAAGAGAACGCACTTACATTATAAGACAAATTGGTGTATTTTAACATATTTTCCGACCCGAACTGAACAAATGTCATTTCCATCACATGTAAATATTTGATTATTATTTAAAAATAGTATGATATACATCATTTCTTAACAGTGTAAGACCATTTTCACACATAGTTTTACCAGTTTATACCTATTTTGCAATTACCATAGATTTGTGGATTAAATAAATTAATTGTCATGAGGACCAAACACAAAGGTTACATCCACCGCAACCTGAAATATAATATTGGATTGGTTAGATACATTTCAGAAAAATAACTACTTGTGTTATTACATTAAGTGGAACATTATCCAATAAACTATGCAGAAGTTTTTAATGAGTGATTATAATTTTGTTAATATTTTAAAAAAAGTTATGAGGTGGTGGAAATGACTGGGTGTTGTGGAAATGACAATTAATGGACGTCCATGTAGTAAAGTCATTTATTTGAAACCTTCTGAAGCAGACAATTCCATTTAACAAATCATTAGTCTCAGTAGTCATTAGTCTGTTTGGTTCCATAACCAGATGAAAAGTTACAGTCTTACTGTAAACAACTTTAACTACAAATAGTCACATGAAAAATTTAAGTTACGCATTAATTGTGATTGTAAAATTTTAACATTCTAATTGGTTATATTTGGTATACATATGTGGCCACACAATCTATAAATTGCACCTGGTAAGTATAAATGTCATTTCCACCACACCTTTGTCATTTCCACCCAAGAAGGTAATGTGTTGGAAATGACGGTGGTGGAAATTTCTACAGTATTTTGTAAAGAAATCCAAGCTAGTATTACAGATTAGCTATGAATTAGTAGCTAGCATTGCATGCATGCAAAATACATCTATTTATGTTAAAAAATCTATTTATTTACAAACTCAATTGATGTTACGCCATGTTTGGAAATGACATACAATAAAAATATTTTCATTTCAAGCAATATTTAACTTGAGTTTTCTTCTCCAAGTTGTTGAAGAAATTCAAAATCTCCTCCATGTCAGACATGTGCTGTGATGTCATTGTTCATCTCCATAGAAACTACCCAAACAATCTTTCATAAAATCTTTTTAAAAAGGGACATTACAGCGTTGTGGTGGAAATGACGGCAATACCGTGGGACAACTACATTTTGTATATAAAATCACATTAATAGTTGTCTGACCTTAAATACCACAATTATGTTTTGATTATTTTACTGATACTTTATTCAGACATATTAAAAAAAAAAAAATAGATAAATACTTTTTTGACACTTCTTTTTCATCATTGAAGATCAGAAGTCTGGGTGTGGGACAAGCACAAAACAGCAATATTTGCATCTATAATGATGTTTAAAAAGGTGAAAAAGGTGAAAAAGGTGAAAAAATTATTGTAGACTACCGGTAAAAAGTTCCTAAAGTACTTTCATTGTAAAGTTAACTATGAAAGTGTGAATTTTTCAAAATTAAATGTTTTTTTATAAAATATGATCAAAGGACATGAAAGTGCCCGTAGTCTAAGAATCGCCCATATATATATATATATATATATATATATATATATATATATATATATATATATATATATATAAAAATAAATAAATAACGATGTAATCTTATGTTACCCACCAAGAATTAGCTAACGTTATAGACTAAGCATTAGCTACTTTCAACTAGCACCTTTATAGTAGGCTAACCTTAAGCTGGATCGATCGATATTGAAAACAATATCAATAAAGAAGGTCTCTGTTGTATTACTGTGTTGTACATTCCAATTTTGATTTGCTGTGGTTAGTGGGCTATACAAGTAGCCTGACGTGGTCCTACTCAGATTCTAGTCAGAATGTGAGTCTGAAACCACTCCATTGGGCTGTGATTATGGGGCGTGTTCCAACCGAACCAGGAAAAAAAAATGCCTCTGCATTCATTGGATAGACCTCCAACCAATCAGAGCAATGGAACTCAACACTGTGTATCATCTCTTTGCACAATGCATTCGTTCTAACTTCCGACTTTTAGACTTTTTTGAAGCTGGATATATCATTTGTTTCTTGTAAATATAAATGTGGATAACGTTAATGATAGCGACATGCTCACTACAGTCTCATTTCTAGAGATGGATCGGTGAAAACACGTTTTATTTCTCTGATTCACGGCTGTGTTCTAGCGCCGGCGGTCCCTCTCTTCAGTCTCTCTCTATGTCTCTCCACCATATAACGCTCCCTCTCTTCAGTCTCTCTATCTCGCTCCACCATATAACGCTACTGTGCTTTCGGGCAGTTGTTGAGGCTCCTCCGCTGAGGATTTTAAAATGAATGCGCTGTCGATATCTTCTGTAACAGACGCGATGGTGGAATCTACACATCTCAACAAATTCAACACAAGCGTTCTTTGGTGACGTGATTGATTCTGTTACTGTTGATCATCTGTCCGACAATCTGATTGGTCCAAACAGATCCCGTTCGGGCAATAATTGCGTCTCAACGGAGCGACTCCAGACCGAACTTCCCGACCTCGAATTTTGTGGGCGGGGCTAAGTTCGGCTGGCATCCAGGCTACTATACAATTAACACACATAGGTTAATAATAGCAAAAACTCCTGTGTTTTAAAAACTAAATGTTGGCCAGTATGTAGTAGCCTATGCTGATTACTGCATGCGTGCATGTCATTGACAAATATAGAGAGGACATTCAACTGCATTAAATCAGGTTGTTTTAACCAAGATTATGCTGAAAGATGTTTTTTTTCAACTACATTTAAGTTCCCTGTTATAGACTAACATTATTATAACAAGCAATATTAAACATCCAGTTTATTCCCATTAATTCCCATGGAAAGTTTCCAACTTGGAAAATTCCCGGAATTTTGCAATCCTATTAGCACTACAGTTATTTCATGTTATTTTAAGATTACTGTATCTTGAAAATATAAATCACATTTATATGTACGCAACTTGGATTGAAATGACATTTGTACGGACTGCATACAAAATCTCACTTGATATTGTTTTGTGTTCTGGGAGTAGTACATTTACTTTTGTTTGCCTCATTGCACACCATGATGAAAATGCTTCCTACTCCACCTGCTCATTAATCAGGAAGGCAGTGCAGATGGCGTTCTTTGACAGAGAAGAAAACATGGAGGGAGATCAACTTTTTGCAGCTAATTAATCCTTCGATTCTTTGAATGGAATTGCAAACCACATAAATTAGCCTAAAAGTAGAGAAAAAAAAATAAGTTGAGTTGTGTGCATGTCTCCTTTTTCAGTTTATAAATGTGTTTTGCTTGAATCTTTAATGTGTCACATACTTATCCTCTTTCCCAGAAATGGTAATTCTATGATTTACTTTCCACAATGATTTTCCAGGAGATATAAACTGTTTCCAGGTTTATGTTGATGATTGGCTTTTCTACTGCAGTGTAACAAACTAACACCACATGGCAGAAGAGAAGTTAAGCTGTTGAAGTATAGAAAGCCCAAACACACCATTATATTAAAATAACTATCTTTACTGTATAAAAAAATATATAATTCCCATGACAAACAAACAGTAAAGCGGAGGCTCTCAACCTACAGTACACGCTCTTTGAGACCTCTCAAACTAACAGGTTGCTCATCAGAAGATGTCTTGGGTGGAAAACAATATTCAACAGCTAGCTGAGCAAAACTGAGCAATCAAAACTACTGCAATCAAAGCAGTGATTTACTGGCTGGTAAATGGCAGTATACATTAGGGCTGGGACGATATGCTTTTGTCCCGATTCGATTCTTTCACGATACATGGGTGACGATTCAATTTGTATTGCAATTTTCATTTATTGCGATTCTAAAGTATTGCGATTCGATAGTATTGAGTATTGCGATTTTCTTTTCCTTCTCAGTTTTTCCCCACACAGACTATTGTGTGGCGGTCCGCCTCACTATCAAGACCGGCCACCGCACGTTGCGTTACGTTATTTTTATTTTTTTAAACGCTATTTAAAATACGCTCTTCTGCATTTCCTTTCCCTGCTCTCCTCCGTCTCTCTGTCACTTGTGTCTCTCACACACACACACACACACACACACACACACACACACACACACACACACACACACACACACACACACACACACACACACACACACACACACACACACACACACACACACACACACACACACACACACACAAACACACACACACACACACGACTGTGCGGCGTTGGGCTTTGTAAGCCCCCAAACGTCACCTTACAGGCACCGTGGCAATGGTTATGTTTAAGGTTACGGTGAGGGTTAGTGCCTGTAAAGCCGAGTCGATAATCGGCCGTTGGACAGTCTGGCGAGGTCAGTGACTCGAGTCTGTTCGGGGTGTCCTGTGCCGTCGTCCGTCTGAGGGGCTGTCCGCCTTCATTTTGGCTGACCTGACATGTTCAGTCGGAGGCAGGGCAGTCGGGACTCACCCGGAAATGGCCAGCGGAATGAGCCTAACTAGAGTCTCTCAAAATCTGAGGACGTTGGAGGCTTAAAACACCATCGATCCCACTGGGCACTGTGCACTGTGCGTCTGTCTCCATCAAGGAGAGAAGACGGCTGGCGAAATTCACAAGTTGACGAAAGGTTGGTATCTATCTCGTGAACACCTTTACACAATCACACATTAAAAAGTGTTATAAAAATATTTTAGAATAAAATGTCAGTGTGTTAACGTTAAGCTAAGAGTCCTGACCCGACTCTTAGCAAACAAGCCATTGCGTCTGCTTTAGAAAGTTAACTAGCAAGTTTGCGGTAAAATGCAGTTGGGTTGTCGAGGTCAAAACACTATATGTAGCAGCTGTGAATCAAATAAACGTATTATAGATAATGTTATGTCATTTTTTACTCTTACACTGAATGTTTGCTGCTTCAATCCAGATGAGTAGCCTATTGAAAAGTATTTTCCGCGACTGAAAAAGGCCCATGTTGAGGATGAACCGGAGGTATCAGTCTGAAACAGAGCTGAACAGCCCGACCAGTGGAATTAGTTATGTTATTAATTAGTTTTACAGTATTTTCAGGCTTCAACCAGTGAAAGACAGGGGAGAGAAAGAGATAGATTAGTTAGGCATTGAAGTAGGAGATGAGGACAGCATCCAACTGCATGCGTGCCTCTCTCTCTCTCCTTTACACAATCAAACTGGGTCCGCTCAAATCACTGCTATCAAACTTAGATGGTACTCAGCATATCACAGCTCTGTCTGCATAGTCTTGCATTGCCAGACCTATCTCCACAGCGCTGTGTCAGCGATGGAGTATGGTCTGGCTTGTTTGTATTTCTTTAAACCAATCACAACCGTCCTGGGTGGCGCTAAGCCCCAATAGCAGAGATAGTGAGAAAGGAGGGACGTCAGGTCAGTGATGTCAGGCTTTTACCCAGCAATGTACATCCGTTGAGCCAGGCTACTGTCTGCATGGTCTGGGGCACTGTAAGGGGGCACAAGCTCTATCACTTCATTTTGCACTTAAATAGCTAAATTAAGATGGCAAAATGCCCAAAAGCAAATAAAAGTGTAGACAACCACGCTAAACCATTCAAAAAACAAAACAAATGAATATATAATTAAACAACGGTATTAAACTAAAGGCCAATGTTTACAAGGAGTGGATGACCCCATTGGGTCTCCCTTAATGAGCTGAGCTGTTGGAAGACAGTCTTGAAGTCAGAGTGAGCCACCACAGACTATTCCACATCTCAAGATCTCTGCTAGTACAACCAAAAGACCAGTCCTGCCAAGAGAGGACATTAAGTGGATTACTGTATGCCATTACATGCAACAGCTGACAGGAACACTACAATGGTGAAATGGCAAGGACTCTGGACAAGAGACTGAATGAACACCAGAAGCAGACAACATCAGCTGTCTGTGAACACTAGATTAAAAGTGGTCATAGAATTAACTCGGGAGGGGTCAGTCATCAAGGGATGGATGATATCATGACCTAAAATCAAAATCACGATTAATTGTGATTGGTACCCGGCTCCCAGTCACCTGTTTTTGGCTAAACTTACTTCGGTGTCGTCATTATATTATTAACAGGATTAAAAAAAGAAAAAAATAACCAACATAAGAAAATTAAGTTGGTTAGAGGTTCTGAATTATGACAATTATTTGGAGGAGATTTCCATATCTCATATATAACAAATTATTAAATTCATGGGAGATCCCAATTTCCACCTTTAAGCTTAACCTACAAAACAATATAGTCGATTCCTGTTCCTGTTGATAAACATGAATCATATTTATACACATATACTTAAGCATTTTATTTTTCTTTTTTTTTCTTTGCTGTCTATTTTTTTATTTTTTAATTGCTTGTTCTGTGTGTTATGTGTATGACATGTATATGTATAGTTGTGGAGTATGTTACCATTTATTTCTGTAGCCTCTTGGCCAGGTCATGTTTGTAAATGAGAAGTTGTTCTCAAACAGTTTACCTGGATAAATAAAGGTTTAAAAAAAAAAAAAAAGAAAGATCTAATGTGGAGGTTACAGGACGCTTACACAACAACTAATGGGGTTACAGTACTCTTCACCTAGTCTTTTATGTACTATTAAAGGGGTGATAGAATGCAAAACCGATTTTACCCTGTCATAGTTGAATAACGACAGTTCGGTGGGTAAATAGGACATACATAGAAGCTCAAAATCCCACTGACACCCCTTTACTATGAAAATCTCATATTTTGAAACTGCCGCTGAAAACGGGCAAATCTCAACAAAGCTGGAAGCTTACGTAAGCATCCCAAGACCTGTACCTTTATCACACCCATGGGTGTATTAAGAGAACGGTCACGCCCCAACATTTACATAGGCTACACACTGACCTGAGATCAGGTAGTCTTCTGGATCTAGGTCGCGCAGATCTCTGCTATTCCATTACAAAATTCACTTCTGAGACTTTTTTATGCGAGAAATTAACTATGTAGAGGTCAAATATGGGCCGTTTTATGAAAATTGATGTCCAATTGCAAATTTTGTCCGACTGTGTGTCGGAGTTCAGCAGCCGGTGCTGCCTGTGTTGCTGCCTCGCCGCCTGGCCTGCCTTCCTTCAGAGACCGCGGCCTGCTGTGAGCTCGATTGAGATCCGTCAGGCTGGCAGCCCGCGGCACTTCATACCCGCTCAAAGTCACAGTTTTGTGGGTTAATGGACTACCAAACGCCGCTGCCTGGACAGAGCTCCAGGGCCTGCAGCTCCCCTCTTCCTGCTAAATGCCCCGTGTGTGTGAGTGAGAGCACGGTCAGCGAGCTTGTTATGCCAGCAATCTCTTACCACAGGTCCCAGTTAATCTTATAAATGTGTGTAATTACAATGTGTTGATTTATTTAAACAAACGATCGGTGAAATAAACGCCTTTTGTCCGTGAGTCTCATTGACAGAGCCTGCGCCTGGATAGAGCTAGCTCTATCAATGAGAGCTAGCTAGCCTCCTCTTAGAATTCCTCTGAAATTCACATATATTCATTAACTTGAAATTGGACACTGTTGTTAGCTTTATAAGACCTTTAGGAAGATGTTGTATAAGTGGCATGACGAAATTCAAACTTTAAATATACTCTAATTACGCCGAAAATGAAGTTAACTAGCCGCAATCTGTATACATAGGATTGAAGGGACAGTCGCAGCTAATGAAACCCCTAGCTAGTGTTCACAAAAATTCATTAAATTGAAATCTGACACCATTGTTAGCTTTGTGAGACCTTGGGATAGCTGTGATATAAGTGCCGTGACGAAATTCAAACTGTAAATATAGCTACTATAGTTATGCCGAAAGTGTAGCTAGCTAGCAGCGATCTTTTCCCATTGTATTGAATGGGACATATAGCTAACTAGCTGCTCCTCCTAACAAAATGCCTGACGTTCATAAAAATGCTTTACATTGAAAACGGACACAACGTTAGCTTTGTAAGATCTTGGGGTAGCTGTGATATAAGTGCCGTGACGAAATTCAAAGTGTAATTAAAGCTGCGAGCAGCGATGGGCGGGCCCTCGCGCTTCTGCGCGTGTTGGGGTTACCAGCGGACGGCGCTCCTTGCGACCGTGCATTTGCGCGGCACTTAGACATCGCAAATCGTCAACAATGAAAAGGGAACTCCCCGCCGAGTTCAACGATACCTCACACAAGACTCTACGCCATACATTTCATTAGCTGTGAAAAGGGGCGTGGCTAAAGCATAGGGGGCGGGTCAAACCATCACCAATGAAGAACGAACTCTCTGCTGAGTTCAGTGATACCTCACACAAGACTCTACCTTAAACGGTTCAAATGTAATCAAAGGGGGCATGGCCTGAGTAAGTGGTCGTGGTCATATTATAGGTGGCGGCTCAGTATCACATGTAGACCACACATTCTGAGTTTCATGTAAATCGGATGATGTTTGTCATATAAGGCGCATTTCCTGTTGCCAGCGGGGGGCGCTATGACCAAAAGTCAATTTTGGCCTGTAGGTGTCCTCAGGCCTGGACCCTTGTCAATCGTGAGAAATTTCAGGCAGATATGACAACATACACTCAAGTTACAACAACTTCTTTGTTCATCACTAAACACTCAAAATGGCCGCCATGCCACGCCCACACCGTCTGACGAAAAGTTTTTCTTTTAATAACTTCATCGTTAAGGTGTTGGGATGGTACAGACCAAGTTTAAAGTCCATCGGATGAAATCTCTAGGAGGAGTTCGTTAAAGTCTAGCACCTTGACTTTTAGGCCTACTTCCTGTTGCCACTAGGGGGCGCTATGACTTTAAGTAAATATTGGCCTTTATTTGTCCTCAGGGTTGGACTCTTATGAATCCTGAAAAGTTTCGAGCCAGTTGGACAACGTACACTCGAGTTACACCCACTTCCTGTTTTGGCGGCAAAACGCACAAAATGGCCGCCCCGCCACGGCCATGCCCTATGACGAAAAGTTTCTCTTTTAACAACTTTTCATCTTAAGGTCTTAAGATGGCACAGACCAAATTTGAAGTTGATCGGATGAAATCTGTAGGAGGAGTTCGTTAAAGTACGACGTGGAAATGGCCAAAAATCGCACTAATTTCGAACTTTCAATTCAAAATGGCGGACTTCCTGTTTGTTTAGGGTATGGCTCTAATGACGTCTTTTGTACATCTTGACATGATACATATGTGTACCAAGTTCCGTGAGTCTACGTTAAAGGCACTGCAGGGGCTACATTTTTTTTTTACTTTCTAGGGGGCGCTAGCGAGCCATTTTTGTACGCCTATTCCTGAGACCCTTAAAATACGTAAATTTTCACCAGACTTGATGCGACGGCCAAATTTTGTGCGTTTTTGAATATGTTAAGGCCCTCAAAAAGCCAATTCATTTGACAGGAAAAACAATAATTCCTTCAGTTTCAATAGGGTCTTCGCCGCTTCGGCACTCGGGCCCTAAATATATTATAGTTATGCCGGCAGCCGGCCGAGCCCCGGTAGTGCAGCTAATCCACAAAGGGTGACTTTGCCCTGGGTATGGAGCCCAGCAGGCTGCAGCTTTCTCGTCAGACTGTGTGGAGCTCCTAAAGTCCAACACGTCTTACCAAATTTGCAATTAGCCATCAATTTTCGTAAAACGGCCCATATTTGAGCTTTATATAGTTGATTTCTCGCATAAAAAAAGTCTCAGAAGTGAATTTGGTAACGAAACATTGCAGTGTCTGAAATATGAGATTCTGTCGCGTCTCTAATGTGTGTGTATTGGGGATTTGCTCAACCAATCAGCGCGCGTCTCTAATGTGTGTGTATGGCAATCAGCGCGCAGCTCATCTAAATATTCATGAGCATACCATATTTGGAAGAAAAGCTCTTGTTAAAAATAGGGCCAAAACACAAGGATGCATAAGGGCCAATAAAATATCAACCAGGACATTTTCAGCCCAACCAATGTTACATACCCCATTAGGAGACCATAAGGAACAGTGTGAAATACCCTATATAATCATTCTATCACCCCTTTAAATATTTTGGCCCCAAATTGGCTCCATAAAAATGTGAGCACAGGCCACAAGACTTGTACTTCACACAAGTACACACAAAACTCAACTCTGTAGAGCTATTAAAATGCCAGCCCCTACAAAGATTTACCTTCAGAAATCCCTCCAAATTCTCCAATGTCCTACCAGTTAATCCCTAGGCTACAATGTTTGTTTGAATATTTGAGTGACTGTTTCACATTTACATCTTTTATGACCGACATTACCAGATTAGCGGGGTGCCAGGATTTAACAGTGGTCAGGGCAAAGTAAAGAGCACACTGCTAAAGCTCTTCGGCTCTTCATTCTTATTTCATCACAATCCAGGGGGAGTTTGCTTAATTTAGAGAGAAATTATACATAAGAAACAAATATTTTTCTGCCAAACACAAATGCAAATTGTGTATTGGTGAAGGGTATTTATTTTCTGTTCTTTCTTTGTTGAACACCAAAATCCAGGATTCTGTTCTGGCTGTGAATACTGAAGCCTGGTTCCCCAGTGGCATTTGTGATGATTGAATAAGAATTTAAATCTTTCATCAAAAACATTTCTCATTCAGTAGCCACAAGGACTTCCACTGCCAGCATGTGAAATTAATGACTTTGGCAAATCTAAATCTGTCATTTGATCGGGCTTTTCCCAGCAGATGATGCCGCTCCATGCCTGTGCTTTCAAATACACAACTGCAGGCATTGCCCGTTAGAAAGGCCCGGGCACACAATCTGGTGCATTAGCCTGGATGATAATTCCAAAGCACAGCTGAGCAAATACTGTTACACAACAAATCATAAATAAAGCGAATAACAACTAAATATGGGAAGCAAATTACCTGCGTGAACGTAAATGGCGTTATTTGATGCAGCAGGTACTGGGACAGCAAACAGAAAATATATGAAATTGTGTCTATTGTCTTAACAGCACATAGACCACTTTTTTATCAGTAGTACCTGTGTCAGTAATAATACCTGCATACAGTGGAATGCCTTGAGAGAGACACCAACTGATTGAGGCCCAAACCATGCTGACGTGATTTACTATTGGTACAAGGCCATTTCAATACCACAGTTGCATTACAGATTAAGTCATCACTCGGTTCCTGTCACACCCACTTTACAACTAATTCTCGCCAACTCTGGTAACCATAGGAAGGGTATACCATAACAACAAATAGTGCACATAACTAAGTAGGGTGCACAGAGACCTGGGTTAGCTTATTTCATAATGTAAGCTTAAAAGTCCCATGCAATCACTATTCACTATAACCCCCAAACTTACCTTGTATGCTACAATATGAGCAGACGTGAAAATACAAAATAAAAAAAAATTAAATAAAAGCACAGCTTTGAATACCTGGGATTTGTGTAACTTTAGTCAGTACTCACTGTTCCTTGTAAAATCAGGAAGCTGTTAGCGAACAGTCTTGCAAACACTCGGTCCAGTGGTGCAGCAAGCAAGCTGGCTCCTCCTCGCATGCAGCGGGAATTCAGTCCTGACACTGTAGCTGTAGCAGTGTGGGGCAGCATCAGAAGGACACTACCCACAAATCCAGAAACAATAATTAAACCTCTTTTCTGTGTAACTATACATGTCCATATGAATTCAGTATACAGATAGGGACCCTACTCACTCAGAAACTTGATGCAAAATGTGTTTCCCCACACACTCGGTCTCTTGTGAGGGTGAAAGCTAACAGCTAGCAACAGTCCACGCTTGGTTACGGCGTCGTGCCAACTAACGTTAAGTTAACTTGCATTAATTACCAACAGAAAGCCACTCCAAACAAGGCTCACCTTCCTATTTTACAGGGTTACAAAAATATGCAACACGTCAGGCCTTTCCCCTAATTATCAAACTGTAGCTAGCTTAAAATACTTTACCAAGTTTGTGTTTTGCTTCGCTCCGCTTATCATTTATTATTTCTTGTCTCTCGTTTCGATTTTGTCCAACCCATCTACTCCGTACTGATTGGCTAATACACACGAATGGCACCTGGCTAACCAATACAAACCCAATAAATAGACCATGACAGATTCAAGGGTACAGTAGGTGGCAGTATGCACCTAAACGTTCTTTGCAACCCCCCAGTAAACAAGAGAAAAAGAAGAATAAGATAGATTCAAGGAATGCTCCAAACGAAGGATATTTCAATTGTTCCACAAAACCATTAATTTGACCATATACATGCTTTATTACAATATTGACATTTTAAAAATATGCATTGCAACTGAAATGCATGTCAAATGAAACAATAGTGTAAGCAAAATTAGAGAAAGGTAGCCTAAATGCACACCTGGTTAACGCTTCCCTGGACTTTCCTATGGGAAGCATTTGTTTCCTTTTCAGTAGATGAGGCAGTCCCATGCGGGGCTAACACAGTAGCCTAAAAGCCATCGCCCCAGTTATGCACAGATACAACTGACCTGTATTGCTCAGTGCAGGATTTTTCATTTATCTGGCACCTTGCATGCTGCAGCAAACCGTACTTTCAGGTGTGTAAATGTGGCTCAGACTGACAGTATTAGCACTATATGTTTCCCTACATCCTGGTATCAATTTGCTTTATTCTAGATAACCGTGCCAAGCATATAAATAACTGAAAGTCTGGTTATGATAAAATATCTATTTACATGTTGTAGACGTCAATAACAAGATTGTTCCAAGTTGAAATATGCCATCAACAATTGGTCAACAAGTATCATTCATATGCTAATTTGACCTGAAGATTAAATATTGTAAAAGCTTTAGCTGTATCAACAAACAGTCAAGAGTGACTGGTGGACATATTAACCTGATTTAAAGATCTAATTTACCAATTGTAATGTGTTTATTTGCTACATGCTTGAACCAATGGTAATGATGCATAATCAACATACAATTAATAACCTTTTGGGTTAGGTAAAAAATAAAACATTACAATCTGTTAACAGCAAACAACTGATATACACAGAGACAAACACATGCACACACAACAAAATAAGTATAGGTGATCACTTGCTCATGGCACTTATTTACTTGATAATTCTATAAACTACACATTGAGTTGTCTTTCTGACAGATAGCAAAGCACATTTTACTGTTCACACTGACCAAAACTGGACCAAAATGAAGTACAGTGAAATTGTTTTTATGGATGGTGTATAAATCTCTGTTGTATATAGATATCTGCAAATCACTGCCAGTCCCTGTAAACTTTTGCTTTTCTGAGCAACTTCTTAGGCTTCTGTGTTTGTTCAAATATAGAAATATTAACTTTCCCCAAATAAGGTTGACCCCGCCAAAAATTAAATACAGCATACAAATATCGCAAAAGCCCCAAATGCTAAAAAATAGTTACTAAAATTACAATGGTAAGACAGAGGCTAGATGTTGTTCCAAATGTGACTATGTTCACTCATATTAAGATTCTTTCTCCAGAATGGTAGCACATTCAAGCAGCACAATAAAGGAGTCATCCAGTCAAGAAAAATCTGTTTACATGTGTGCAAACGAAAACATGCACACTGACAATTGCTGCAGCTTTCTGTGAGCCACGGCCTCATATTTTTCAAACAAATTGATTTCCATTACATCGAACAACTGTGGCGACTTTGGTACTTTGAGCATAAAGCAATATAGCAAAATGGATCTGTAGTGGTCTCAGAGCTGATGTGCACAGAAATGTGTGAAACAATTAGGCATTCTATTCTCTAATAGGTGTCAGGAATATTGCTGCCTCCAAAATAACATTTTCTTTATAAAATCTAATTTTGTAAATCAGCAGGCGTGTACAGTTGAAAAATACATTAAAGGTGCATATAGTATACTGATTATTGAAAAGATTGATTTTAACAACCAAGCAATTATGAAATTGCAAAGAGTTCAGTTTGAGTGCGTTCTTTGTGTTTTCTGCAACTTTCATTAACAGGCCATCACTCATTGGTATCATCTTTGAGTCATCTTCTCACACTGAAAGAAAAACGGAGGAATGGAGGAATTACATAGCTGTACACGGCATTCCTCTGATCAATGTAATGCCTGTGTCCTGCTGAGCGCTAGTATTGGGCTGGTGTTGCAGCAACAGAAGCTGAGAAGAAAGAAAGGGAGAGAGAAAAAAGAAAGAACAAAGAGCCAGGGGACACTGAAGGTATGAATTTGAACCATGAGGAGGGAGAATGAAGAGGATTAGGGGCAAAGAGAAAGAAACAAGAAAGAAAAGAACAGAGAGAATTGTCAATAATGGAGCCAGTATAGCTGATTACTTCATTCTGTGGCTGCTGTGTCCTGTATGTTTTCTGCACCCTGGCTCCATCGAAAATGAGCAGTAGTATCGGAGAGAGAAAAAGTTACAACGGAATTGTTGCAATATAGAAAAATAACATTGTTGATACGTTAAAAAAATCTAAATAAATGGAAAATTAAGTTTTATCGCAAATGGGGATATTTCCAAATATGTGACATTGTCATAGATGTGTGAATGACTGGGTATTCATTTGCACATTATATATTAAATAGAGTTGCAACTTGCTGACCTCTGTGATGGGAGGTATAAGGAATATTACAGGACAGACTTCCATTGGGCTGAACACTATCATAAAAATACTAATCCACTTATTCCAAGTGACTATGAAAAAACAATATGTGCAGTGCTAATTTCACTGAGCACTTAATACAAAAACAATTAGGCTTAGTAAGCAAGTTCACTTTAAATGTTGCGCACAGCACCTTTATTTTTTGTCAGTTCACCAAATCTATTGTGAAGTGACACCATATTTGTTACTGTGCATGGACAACTAGTAACCACATATTTCACTGCTAAAGCTGCAACTTGTAACTTGTTGGCATCATCAAATAAATACACACTACCACCTAAAAGAATCAAGGACTTGTTATGCCATTTGTTGGTGTTGGAAAGCCCTCAATCAATAATTAGACAGAGACCAAACATGGAGGCTGGCAGTTTTATTGAGGCAATTACTCACATGCACTCACAGTAAAAACACTTGTGCACTGATTGGCTACCTTACCCAGTGCTGCTGTAGGAGCAATTACCTCAAAACATAAAGCTAGTGCAGTTTCACACGTGCTTTTACCTACACAAAAGTGAACAAAAATACTAAACCATTACTTGTTGGGTTGAATGTGGTCAGGTTGCTCTGTTCTACTGTTCGAGTTGTCAGTGCTCCGCTGGCTGAATCATACTGTGTATCAATTTAGTATTTTTCTGTTACTTTCACAGCTGTACATCATGTTTAATCTGCCATAGTAGCAACCTCAACCATGTGCATTTGTTATGTGTAATCTGTGGAGGTTCTTAGAAGTATTTTTGTGGCCTTGTCTGTAAAAGAAAATCCTCTTCCATCTGGGCATCTGGACTTATGTGAGAAAAGCAAGACTTAAGTGCTTTTTGACAGTCATCCAGTAACTTTACAGTTACAAGATATTAGATGTATGACTATCTGCTTATTTGGGAAAAAAATGTGATTCATGATTTTTCTATTGTTTGATAAATTTAACGTTGTTTTTCAGATTCTTGGCCAAGTTTTATTTTTAATGTATACCTGAATATCAGAGTGTTATCTTGATTAGTTGTATATCAGCATTTGTAAAGGTTTTAAATATTTAGTGTTATCTTAATTGTATGTGCCACACTATAGGGAGGACATAGGTCACAGGACTATAATTGGTGGCCATTTTTCAAGAGAGGCAGAGAGATAAAACAGATGGAGACATATCCTTGGATATGACAGGAATCCCACCCAGGAGTAAATCTCACATTCCACTGATTCCACAGGCTAGTGCAGATTTGTGGAATCAGAAAAAGAAAAGAAAAAGATGGCTAAAGTGACTTGCTTTGTGCTCAGCACTTAGCAGTCAGAATGAATGTCAGGTTGCTGTGGTCCGGACCAAGAAAGGGTACTAAGCTCCCTGCCATAAAACCTATATGACATTGTACAATATATGTATTATATATTATATTATTGCTTATATATATATATATATATATATATATATATATATATATATGTCTTTGGGATAGCACCAAGATAAGACTTCCGTGTGTATCACAAAACAAAGGGAAAAGGTAATGAGGACAGGGGTGTGAAATGTCCAAGAAATCAGATAAGAGTCTGAAGTAAGATTATGAAATGAGCTGTCAGTGAGTTGAGATCATGGAGGAAATGGCAATCAACACTGATAAATCCCTAGAAACACTGGAGCTGCTAGAATCAATCTGGCTGAGGCCCTTCCATAAAAATAGAATGAGAGTAGAACGGACATTGAACTGTTTGCTGTGGTCATTTCAATCAGGAGAGACTTTGTTTAAGAGTGAAATAAGTTTAAATAACATGGTTCATAATAGGTTGATATGTTAGAGTCTTTGGTGATTAGACTGTATAGCAAGGTTGAATTTATAGGGGTATAGAGGCCATGGATATACAGAAATATCCCCCTGATGGAGTCTAGGCACTGATGGTGGTGATGAAGGCATGAAGGATGAGCCTGACGATCTGGATGGATGTGATGTGAAGTGGGGCTTCTGATGATGGAGGAACCCTGGGCGCTGGGAATGATGAGAACTGGAGCTGAATGAGAGAGGAGAGAGAGAGAGAGAGAGAGAGAGAGAGAGAGAGAGAGAGAGAGAGAGAGAAATGTAAAGCAATGAGCTCTTTCTTTCTGATGAATTTACGCTAAGCTGCATTGGACCAGGTGTCCTGGGGGGAAAACAAACAAATTAATGTGCACAAATTTTAAAAATCAAGCTCTCAAATGACCAACTCCACTGTTCGTTTGTTGCAAAACCTCAGGAATCAGTGACTAGCTGCAAGTCGATTTCTGTGAATGTTTATGCTGAAGGTAGCCTGCTACAATGGTCACAGTTATTTCCAATGGTAATAGAGGGGCAAAGTCCCTCCCCTTTTGGTGAACCCCATGGGGCCTTATTTCTGAAAAAATATATATGATAGAGAACGAGGAGTGAAACAATTGTTTGATCCTGTTTGAATTGAGCCATGAATTACACATTTGATGTTTGTCAGTTTATAAGATCACATTGCAAGTCCAGAACATCTTAGTTTGTAATAGTACCACTTTGTTTTATTTGAAACCGCTCAGTGAAATACATTTCTCGTCTTGCACAATATACATCACCTTGCTTGTTGCTCAGCTCGCTTGCTAGCTAGCTAGCTTAGCTATGTTCCACAACACATGTAACATTATCTTGCCTGATGTGTTTTATCCAGCATCGTTTTATCAACCAGGAAGCAAAAGAACGAGCAAGACTCATTGCTCGTGTGAGTAACGTTACATCCCATTACTTCCTGGTTTGAAACACACAGGCATCGTATCTACTGCGAGACGTCAGATATGTGACTTTGGGGTGAGTGGTCTTCCTAATTACTTATTTTCACAGTCTTATACTTCAACAGTTTTACAACAAACTTGAGACTTTTTCTAAGGTCCCTTAGTGGTCCACTGGAAGGGGAGGGACTTTGCCTCCCTATGGAACACATAAAAATGGCCGCCGCTCTAACCATCTTGCTATGTTGATTTGAATGGGAATGTTTGTTTTACTCTCATTCTATTTCTATGGGCCCTTCTGCCCACCGTCTTGACCTTGGCTGGATCTATATATACACAGCACACATGGAATTAACACCGTCTGACCTTGACAGACAGCTGTTTCTCTAACAGTCATTGGAGGAATGGACAGACATGTCATATGATTAAGATATCATCGAGAAACACATTTAGCAGGAGTATCCTGCCCACTCATGTATAGTGTTCTCCAGATGTCTGTTTCAGAACTCCTGTGTACATGCTGATGCAGGACCATGTATTTCAGCATCACCATATTCATTTTCATAGGTACACAGATGATACTAGTTCTACATCCGGTGACTGAGTTAATACATCCATTGTCCAGTCTGTCAGATACCAAAAGCTGAATTGCACATCTTGAGAAAAAACTAGTCCATGCTCCTCTGAACTGCTCTACGACAATGCTGTCTGTCCAGGTTGCAACCAGAAGTGAATTTTAAGTAATTCTACAAGACGGCACATTCTTGCCTCCTTTCACTGGCTTGTGAGTTTTGATTGACAATTGATTTTAAGATCTCACTGATGATAACCTTTGAGGAGAGGTGCCCAGCACCATTTTAGATAAGTTGATTCCCTATGAAACACAGCACAACCTGAGATCCTCCGGCATAGGTCTCCTCTATTCCTGCAACTCACTTTATAACAGTCCAAAACCCTTAGCTTTGGAACTCTCTTAGTGAGCATCTCAAGCTTGCCCTCAGGATCATCTTTTAAATTACTTAAATTCATCAAACTATTGATCCTGTATATATTGCATGTAAGTGGACATCAGACTTGTGCTGGACAAGACTTCTTTACAGGGATTTGGTTCATTGGAAGCTAGTCTATATCCACGACGTTCAACTTCCGGGATTGTTCAGGTGCTGCCGGAAATTCCGCCGGATGTCTTTCATTTTGGCTTGATGTCTGTTACCTCCTCCTTTCTTTGTGTTGCCTTTTTAAACTCCGGTCGATTTATGGGGACTATGCTTAACTGCTCCTCAGATCTCTGCAGGGTAAATCCAGACAGCTAGCTAGACTAAATGTTGAATCTGAGTTTTCTGTTGCACGACTAAAACAACGTACACCCAAACAAGTTCTTTCCCAAGGCTATTTTGCAGAGGTGCCATTGCTCCGTGTGGCGCCTAGCGCTGCCCAAGATGATTATGATTGCTTTACAGAAATGCCAATAAACCAGAACAAGTTTATCTCCCATCCCGGAATACTGTGTGGACTAGCCAGACCCTCTTCCGCAACACTGTAGAGGAAGGTCTGGGAATGCAAGACTAATTGGAAGCTGATATTGGATCTAAATGTACAAAATTATTCAGACCCACAAAGCCTTGCTTATGGTATAATTGATCCAGCAACTAAATTCTTCTCAATGTATTTTACCATATCTGCCTTTTCTGTGCCAGCTAATGAATAAGCTTCACCCCAAGGAAAGATAAGTCATACTGTATACAGTATGTGATGGGAAAGAAATAGCCAATTGCTTACTGAAATTCTCCATGAAATTCTCACTGCAGGTTAAACAGAAAAATGAGCAGTCTTAAATATGTTCAGGTCTTACAGGAACAGTGGACCTGACAGACCAGTCAACATGAGGATTACCATAGGAACTGTTGGAATAAGTAACTTGGACCGGTTTGTCTGTAGACAGGAGGAGACAACAGCACATTTGCAAACCCATGGAAAAAGAGATGGAACGATGTAGATGAGATGTACATCCAGAGTACTGGCCTCCGGGGGAGTGTCAAATGGTAGTGTGCAGACACCAAGGCAACAAACATGAGTTGAGTCTATAAAACATTCTGCAACAGAATCCATGATGCCTTGAGAGTAATACTGATTGTTCAAGGATAAACATCTGAGTTTGAAGAAGAATTAGGGGAAATGGTTTGGCTCACCAGCCCCCCTTTGCTTACTGATGAGCTCTGGGTAGGTTAATCTGAAGTATGCGGACTACACATTAAATCCAATGCTTTGTTTAATTCTTCTCTCTTGCTCAAAAGGGGAAAAGTGTTACCAACTGTATAGGCCCCTTGAAAGTCAGTGTTGTGATGTCAGTCTATGTTATCAGGAAGTTGTGTGGTTAGTTTTGATAAGGGTCAGAACTGATATGACAAATGACACATAACGGGGGCGTTTTGGTTGATCTGATTTAACCCAGTCTTTGTTGGTGTGTGGGCAGGGCCGGCTCTAGCCCATTGGCTGCCCTAGGCGATACTGAGATCCCCCCCCCCCCCTCCCTCCTCTTCCAACCTACCACCTAGGGCCACTTTAAACCACATCCATTCCATAAAATCATTCTGATATTACATTACATTATTACATGTCATTTAGCTGACGCTTTTATCCAAAGCGACTTACAATTAAGTGCTTTCAACTGTGAAGGTTCAAACTCCAGACAACAAGTAGTAAGTGCAAGTACATTAGCTTTAAATAAGCAAAGCTACAAAGAGACATGAAAGTGCAGGTTCAAGAATTCTTGTTTTTTATCAGAGGTGTAGTCGGAAGAGATGTGTTTTTAGCCTTCGGTGGAAGATGTGTAGGCTTTCGGCCATCCTGTACATTAGAGGTACACTATGTTGTATGTATTAAATTAAAAAAATAATTTTATTTTTAGTAACTTTGGAACTTTACAAACTCCAACAACAACTTTAGCCATTAGCCATGTGGCTTTAATGTGCCCCTCATTTATACATAACGTTACTCATTTATCCTTGGTCCATCCTGACGGACTCATGGATATCAGAACTTGTTGTGGAGGATAGGGTGTCTGCAAGCTGTAGTGTAGAAGCAGGGCCAGTTGTGTCTGTTGCTCCTTCACCTGAAGGCAAATACATACAATTGATGTTAATCTTTTAGTACCTCATGTTTCTAAGTCTAGATCAAAAATTGCTTTTATGTTTAAAGCACCTTCTGATTGGAATAACTTACCATTAAATATTCGTTCGATTTCAACTTTCAGACTGTTCAAACATGCCTTGTCAATTCATTTTCATACTAACTGTACATGTAGACTTTAATTCTCTCCAGTTGTATCTCATTCTTCACTTTTCTTTTCTTATTGAACCACTTAATCACACTCTTTCCACAGTAACGTTTGGTTATATGTTGATGTATCATTATTCCCTGTTATTTATTATGTTGTAATTGTAATTTTTTTTTTGTGTGTGTAATGTTTTGTTTATTATGTTTGTATGTCTGTAATGTTATTTTTGTTGTATTTTGTTCAGGACCCCCTCGAAAACGAGATGGTACATCTCAAGGGGTTATCCTAATAAAAGAATTTCAAAGAATACAGATACATGATGGCAATAGGCAATACACTGACAGATTTTCTCTCTTGTTCACATGTTGAGATTTATCACTGATCTTGTGAGTCACAATACAACAGGCAGTAAATACATCTAAATCATAATTTTTTTTAACAAGATCAGTGGTGTTTAATGGAGTGAGCCATTATTAAAACATTTGAAATTGGCATTATGTGTAAATAAATCATTGTTTAGTAAGCTTTTAAGTAAAATAAAGATTATTAAATAGACTTACCTGCTGCAGGCTCTGTGTTTCACTGGTTGATGTGCTAGGTGTGATCCTAGATGTCCCTTCACCTGCAGCTGTATTCAATCACAGAGTATAACCAAATCAGTGGAGTTCAATAAAATGAGTGAAACGATCGAGAAAGAGGTTGAGTTGTAGTCGATGTTTTACAACAAATGGAAGGGTGAGGTCATATTTTGAGTGTATTTACATAATCTGGAACTATAACAGATGATTTAGCTATTAATATGCATTTATAGCCCACTACTACTTATTACTTAATCTCATACTATTACTACCACCAATAACTATAATAAATAAACAAACTTACAAGGTTCAGAGAGAGGCGAACCTGGGGGATCAGCTGAGCTTTCTTCAGGAGGGGAGGGTCTCTGCAAAAATTTCTGGAGTGCATCTGGACATTTTAAAATATAAAATAATATAGGCATAACATAACACCACTCATCACCAACACCATTACATTTATTGCGTGTATTCACAGGTATCTACTATTTACATGACCACAATCCAGGCAATGTATTATGTGGAATGCACGTATCAGATTCTACATTAAGATAGAATAGAATTTGTCAGCTAAATATTTCAATAGCCTGACCAGAGTGATAGAGAAAACAGTGAGACGTCAGGCTCCTGACGTCTCCCAAACATGCCACAGCTTTCCATCTCATAGCACCATCGCTATGTTTTCTCTGATTACTTTGAATGTGTACCTAGCTGGAAGGCTAGACAAATGTTAAATGAGAAGAGAGAAGAAAACACTAGCTAGGCTACTCCTTAAAGCAGTTTGGCTAACAAGGCTAACCCTAGGTTTTTATTTTCCTTTTTCAAAGACGATTTTGTTGCTTGTGAAAGACAGTTTGTGGATTAAGCTATGTAAACGATAGCCCACAGCCCAAGTGTTTATCCAAAGAATCTTATGTGTGACATAGTTAAAATGAACTGAAAGCTATGTGTCAACTTGTGTCAGTCTGTTCAACTTATTCTGTATGTTTATATCACTAGGGATACTGCTTGGAAAAATGTCGACACATGAGAACGTGCTTCCAAATATTGGTCATCTGTCAAACATTATTGAATACGTTTTGGTCAGGCTAGCTAGCTCCATTTACCAAGCAAGCTTACTAGGAATAGAAGAGAATGCTATTCTAGCTAGTGCTAGTGGAGCACGCAGTGATAACTAGCTTCTACCAGCAATGAAACTTCAACCATTAACAGTCACACACAACACAATTTTGACTAAATCAAAGCCGGTCTACGGAAAGCCGTTCCACTCCCTATTCAGCCCCATTGTATCGAATTTGGTTGCAGTTCCACCATAGTTCCACTGGGGGTGATCGCGGTCCAGTGCAAAATGAATGCGGAGATCCAGCTTGACGGCATCCGAAGCAGAGGCTGAATGTCAGAGTGAATATTTCGGCGTGGTCTTTAAAACATTAGCAAACCTCTTTCTAGTATGTGTATTGACAGGGAGAGCCTAACCGGTCAGCTTTGTTGTAGATGCCTCGAGAGAAAAAAGGAAGCGACTCAGAGCTTGCCGTAAAGCAGTATCTCCGGCCGTATATGTGTATTACGTCATTGACATTTTAAAAGGCTTTTTAGAACAAAAAAACAACTTTAAAAAAATCTAACACCAAGTAGTGTGTATTTTCTTTGCCTCCCCTTTCGAATGCAACGTTCAAATTACTAGACAAAAAATTATATCCTGAGAAAAGGATTTTGAGGGGTATAGCACCATAGAGTCCCATTCATTCTGCACTGGCCTGTGAGCGCCCCCTATGCGGAACTCTGGTGGAACTGCAACCAGTTCAGAAGCCGGAAGTAACGAGGGAGTGGAACTTCTTCCTATATTAGAAATTCTTTGAATAAACTTTAGAACTAATGTCTGAGATGAAAATACATACCTCTATAGTGGGCTTTCTTCTCCTCCTCCTCTTTCTTCGTTTTCGTCCCAGTGCACCAGTTTGGACCTTTTTGTTTTGAGAATTGATATTCTAACTAACGTTAGCTTGATCGAGTGTGCCCATATTTCATTTTTTAACATATTAATCAATCACCACTAGAGGGCGCCCCCCCTAGGCAATCGCCCAGTTCGCCTATAGCAATCGCCGGCCCTGTGTGTGGGAGATTTGGAGATTCAGATTGAGATTGTTTCCGGAAGGAGGAAGACGGATGTGAGCATGCTACAGGCTGAAGCTGGAAAGCCACGTTTCCACACGGAAAACATTATTGGAGAGAAAGACTAATGATTGAAAAAGACGTATTCTTGTTTCCCACAGCACTACTTGTGTAAATACACCTTTTAAAGCCTGAACTACACACCAAGGAGCGAGTGGCGGAGATGTCAACGCGAGACGCTGGAGCTGCTCGGAGTACACGAGCAGGCTGTCCCTCCCGATGACCGACGCTAGCAGGCCCGGCTCCTAAACGTGGAACGACACAGCGTAGTACATAGTATAGTGGTATAGTATAGTATATAGTGTCTGCATTGACTACAGACCACAGACTATTGATCCCAAACCGCTGTAAAGAGTGAGAGTAAGAGCGGCGTAGGGTTTGGATATCTTGCATAGCATTTCAAAACATCTGCTGACAGCATCCAATTAGTGGAAAAGCCATCTGTAGATGAACAGTTTTTGCTAGGTCCATAGCTAGCTTGATTACACTGGTTTAATGAATAACTTTATCAAGAAATGACATTTTCTTAATTTGAATATGAAACAGGTAATCAAATGGAGCTTATAACAACTTTGCAGAAAAGTAGTTTTGTGCACATCCCATTTTATAATGTGGCCAGGTTTAGGTAAATTCAATTAAATTCATGCAAGTGCTTGATGAATCAAACATTTTCTAAATATGCCATTGAGAGTACATTGATGTTAGCGAAAGCTGCTTAGCCTGTTCATGATCATGGGGAGCTGGAGCCTATCCCAGCATGCAATGGGAGACAAAGAGAGACAAGAGCAAAGAGATGACAAACACAGTTACATCTATGGGCAATTAAGAAGTGCCAATTAACCTGACTTTCACCACTGTGGGAGGAAACCCTCACAGACACAAGGCAACCATGCAAACTCCACTCAGACAGCATCTAGCACGTAGTTTTCTTGCTGTGAGGCGACAAGGTTAACTACCATTAACATTACACTCCTAAAAATGTTCTTTACAATTGAGGATTGGGATCACCCTTTGTCTGCTCCTGCTGATTGCTGTTTTATTGCACCAGTTGATGCCTTGCAGACAAACTATTAATGGACATTAATAATATAGCAATGCTATATATTGTACCTATGAATGAATATTTATAAAGCCTGGTTTTATTATATGGGAAGATTAAAGTCTCCTCTCTCTAAAAGATAAATCTGAGAAACGTAAGCATATTACATGTCTTTATCACATTGTCTGCAGCAACAGCCTCTGTCTCAGCTTTCCGCACTGAGTTATGACCTCATCATCTCGTTTGTACAAAAGGGAAAAATTAAATTAGTTAGAGTAATGAACCTAGGTGCTTTTCATAAGAACTTCCCCTGCTCATTGTTGCCCAAGTCATTTAAGACTAATCTGCCACATATACCCCATCTCACTTAAATCCCGGCCCTCTGAAAGAGCTGTCAGGGGTCTGCCTTTTCAAACATGACTCCCCATGGGGGTCCTAGATCACAGATGAAAGTGTGCTGAACGATCTGGCAGACCGGGGTGGAGGGATGGCATGAAGGGACTTAGGAGTGCGATTCATCAAATTAACAAATTTGCTTTCCTTTTCCCGGTAGGCAATGGAGTAAATTCTTGGGTACTTAAAACAGTGTTGCACTGACAAGGAGGGAGAGGGGGGGGAGTCGGAAAGGTAGAGGGAAGTTCTCAGTAAGAAGGCGATGTGAGTGTGAATGTGTAATTAATGACACTCTTACTCCTAATTAAAACCTCTTAGCTTTCTCCTCACACGGTTGCAGCAGCTGGTATAGACAAGGCCCTCACTGCGAGATGTGAGACATACATTTGATGACAGTATCACAAGGCAGCACCTGCTTATGTCTACACCTGTCATTGCTGGAATCATACCTCATTCTGTCAATGAATTAACATCCTCCTGGGCTAAGAGAGAGAGAGAAAAAAGTGGATTATCTCATCCGAATGGAAATCCCTGGTGGCTCGAAGGTGGTACTATGTATCCATTTTCAAAATTAAATATATCGTTGTTTGGTTCAGCTAGGCAGACACCTGCCTCCTCTAGTAAAAATGGCATATTCCAGATCTGAGAGATTTCCCCCAGGAACCACATCACAGTATTGCCTTGTAACTATAACTTAATATCATGTCAAAATCTCCTGAGGATGATACAGCTAGTCTAGCCCCAGAAAGAGGAAAAACAAGAGCAAGTCAAACGCTCAGAGAAACAGATGGAGGCCAAAAGCAGGTGGAAGAAAGAAAGAGAGAGATGCAGCGTAAGGGAGTAAGGGAGGGAGAAAAAGGAAACCCACTCACAGAAGGAGACATAACACAATACCCCCAGATAATAACAGCAACATGGGAACAATAAAAGGCTATCAAGTCATTTGAAAAAACAATAGGAAATGGCACTCCCTAAACGGGAGTGCCATTTAGTATTAAATTTTAATGTTAGTTCAATAAATGATTCTGTTGTCTTTTACAGAAGTGTCTTTAACCAGGGCAGACCACACGGGCAGTCCTGCGGGACACGCAGAAATGCACTTCTTGCATGCCATCTCACTAATACTCTTGCTCTGGTATCCATTCTTTTAGCTGTGTCTATCCTCTTACACTTTCACCTAAGACCTGTTGGGCAAATCAGTTTCTATGGTTCTCCCTCCCTTATTAATATTACTTAGCTGCTTTATTTATGTTTCACACAATTGGCTTCCGCAGCTTCTCTACTCAATAGCTGACATTCCTTTTCCATAGAGACGATTATTAATAATTGCTGATGTCATACTGATGTTTTGATGTTGTTGCTGTGGTTGACCGATGACTAGATCACATTATTGGTGTGCTGTCACCCACAGCGATATTCTGTTGAATAGAAAACTGTAAGTGAATGTGAATGCGATTGTGTGTGTGCAGTCAGGTGATTGGCAGGTAGCTCAGGCAGACATCTGACAGTTGACGAACACATGATTCAGAGGCTCACCTGCTCTACTGTTTAGACCTGTTTATATTGTTTATAATTGCTTTCTTAGGGATCACTTAAGCCTTAACTGACTCGATGCTTTAAAGAAAGAAAGAAGTGATAATGAAGAACATTGCTCTATTTCAACGATGAGACATGTTGCAGTTGAAAACTGTAGAAAATTGATTCAAGCAGTGAAACAACTTGTCATCTTTGTGCTCCCTGATAGCATGATCAATTGCTACTGTGGACATTTCAATCACCTACACTGTCTTGGTAAGCCACACTTGATCACTGTCGGAGAAGCTCAAGATGGTCAGTGATTGCTGTATAGAGACACTTTTATTTGTGTCAAGCTGGTGGTCTGGCAGACCTGAGATGAAAATAGTCCTGAAAATAATCTTTCAGCATATGGGAAACAATTATTTGAAGAAAATATCCAAGAATCCATGTGAAAAAAGTCATTACTGAGGTTTATCTTGCAGTATAAACTGTGGATATGGATTAAAGGGGTGGTTCAGAATTTTGAACATAGGACCTCATTTCCAAGTTAGCCAGTGTGTTATTTATCAGTGAAGACCGTTTTCAACATGTTTCATCCAGTTCTTCTATTTGCAGAGTTCGCTGGTGCTAGGCTAGCGCAAGTCAACGGATTATGCAAGCCTGCCACTAAAAACAGTCTTACCCACTCCACAGTACACCCAGGGCAGATAAATTATAACGCCAGACTATCGATGAAAATGTCTGTGTTGATAGAATAATGTTAGCTAGTCTAGCACCAGTGAACTCTGCAACTAGAAGGACTGGATGAAACGTGTTGAAAACGCTCTCCACTGAAAAATAACACACTGGCTAACTTGGAAATGAGGTCCTATGTCCAAAATTCTGAACCACCCCTTTAAATGTATACTGACAAGTAATTCTGCAAGATTTGTGTATCACAAAATAGTGATCTATGATCATTACATCACTTTTTTGAGGCTCTGTAAAAGTAATGATCAAATTCATTTCACTTATCAATAAGCTCACACAGACACTATCCTTTCGGCTATATTTACTTTTCATTGACAATTTAAATCTGCACCAAGTAAAGTATTTTGTGCTTATGTTTTCAAAACAGCCAGAAGGAAGGGAAATATGATAAATTCTTTAAGCCATGTTGATTAGCCTACTTTTCCTTTTCATATTCTGCCATATAGACAATACTATCTTGCTCTTTTACATTGTTGAAGATATTTTGGTCCATTTCTTTGTGAATGTAGGTGAAGATTATCTGTTCTTGGTGGATTTAGTATTGTATTGCTTCTTTCTTTACTTATATTTATATTGGTGCACTACTGTATAATATAGTTTTCTATAATGACATAAGTCATTCTTGATCAATTGATTTCTTTAAAATGTGTCTGTTAATTTGCACACATCACATCACGGCTTAACTCGTACACACCATATTTATCTATGTATTTATTATATTGATCCTTTTTATTGGTGGAGATTCCAAAGAGTCCAAAGATGCCAGATACGTCAGGCTGAATTAGAGGACAGACATTGTAAATGTATTTGTAGCCATGAAATGCATGACATCTTGATTTTGAATCCTTCAGTCAGTGTAAGCCATTTAGTGTAGCTTCAGTTCAGTGATGGAACGATACTATGTTACAACATACTGTACTGTATGTAATGCATATGTCTTACCTGAAGGAAGATTCGTAACGTCTCTGATACAGTAAGCCATGATTATATTGACAATTCTTCATGATTTCTCCTGTATGTCACTTTGACTGATGCGTAACACAGAAAATGTGATATATAGCTCTATAGTGTATATTTGTACATACTATAAATGCTATCAATCAAAGCAAACAAGGCAGCAGACTGACATTGCATTACTCTGTTATTGGAACACTTGACCAGTAAATGGGATTTAGTGTGGAGTAAAATACAATAAATTTCACAAAACTTCACCAGGCTTCAGCTCATTATTGATCCCCTGCATTTACTGGATATATTATATATCCTTATAGCCCACATTCATTTATCATCTTGAGAAATTGATATGACAATTGATATGTAATGGGGGCACTTTACATAATAAAATGCATTGTTTTAATCATATTATGTAAGAATTAATTAAAATAACTAAGACCCTTCTCATTTTGCATTTACAAATTAGAATAGTTCCATGTGTTTGCCATTGACAGGCATTCCCCTATTATACTGTACTTAATGGGGGACTTGTACTTAAATGCTAGGCACTCCAACTCTATGATGTCTTATAGGATTAATAAAAGTAAAGTGTCAAATCAGGTTATCATCATTTATTACAACAGTATAAATCAATCAATCAATCAATCAATCAAGCTTTATTTGTATAGCACCTTTCAAACATAATAAAATGCAATTGAAAGTGCTGAACAGTGATTGAAAAACAGACAAAAACAGGGATATAAAAAATGGATTTAGAGACTAAAAACGTGGATTTAGAGACTAATGCTCACTAAAATCAGAGTAATTGGTTGAAATAAACCATTATGAAATTGAAATATCATTTATAAAATAAATGTCCTCTTTTCTTTGAAAAAAGAATCCAATATTGAGATTCTGATTAAAATGCCTCAACAGTGACACCTGCAGGTAAGAGAGGAAAGGGCAGTCTGGGGGACAGAGGACACAGAGGTGAATGAACTCTGCTGTCCTCCCATCGGCTATCGTAGGGCGGGATGTCCTATATCAATTTAATGTACTTAATTTTTTTCATGCTCATCTGTTATTAGCCAAAACAATATGATAATGCAAGGGAGGACGTCCTCCCTAAAAAATCTGCAACCAGAACACAAGATTGTCATCGCGTTGGTCCAATGATAATTTCCGAGTGTGAGTAATGTTAACTTTTCTTTTCTTGTTTACAATCTATGGCAGTAAAGTGATCAAGATTCATACAGTAGCATGTCAAAAAATAAATTATAATTTGCAAATTACGAACTAGCCTAATACATTTTATTTAGCCCTTTTCAACAGATGCCACATTTCCTTTTTCAGATTTAAGTTTCATTACGTTACATGTCATTTAGCTGATGCTTTCATCCAAAGCGACTTACAATTGCTATATATGTCAGAGGTCGCACACCTCTGGAGCAACTAGGGGTGAATTGTCTTGCTCAGGGACACACGTATCGCAGTGGGAATTAAACCCAGGTCTCCCGCACCAATGGCATGTGTTATATCTACTGCGCCACCACCTCCCTAAGTTCCAGCTCGGTGAAAGGCCTAATTGTATTTATTTATTTTTATTTATTACAACAGATAACTTCTAAAATAAAATTAGAAGTTATCTGTTGTAATTATGGCTGATACTTTAGCAGGGCCATCACAGAAAAAAAAGGAAATGAAACGAAGAACAACTAAAAGCTAAAAGGGAAAGTGACAGAAGAGGTGTGAAAACCCGAGTCAATCTCCGTCAGGCTTTCAACATATGGCGACAATTATTGGATTGTAAATGATTCAAAACAACCCCGAATTGGCCCTTTAAGTATGAATAATGTCTATTTAATTCATAAAATAACTTTACATTGCGAGTCATGGTTGTACATCAGGTGTTTATTTATTTTCAGTCCGTGGTTGTATTTTTTTTTTGTCCCCCTGTACTTGTGTAAAGCGTCATATAAAGTAAAGCTTTATAAATCAAATTTATTATTATTAATTTGTTGGTTGCTACAACAAACTATTAATGCTTTGGCTCGTAACACAGTGACAGTGATTACGTCACCCGGTTTGACTTACGATAAATCCAGGCTAAGTTACCATATGCAACACTTGAAATTAAACGATGCATCTGTAACTTATTCTCTTATTGTAAATGAATGAATTGCTGTCTAAGAAAAACATTCAGCGCAACTATATGACCTCCCCGTAACGCTAACTTAGTAATACAGTGGGCATAAAGAAAAGACCTTTACGACAGCAGGTGTGGTAAAAACACTATCGCTTTTGTCCAAAGCGGCCGCTAGAATCAACACAAACTGAAATTTACAAAAAGCCACTTTAAATCAGATGGGTGTTGTGTAAAATTCCCACTGTAACATACTGGGTGCTGCGTCAACATCCCTCGTTGGACTGACAAGCTTCTAGTGACACAACACACACACAAGGTTCATTACTATGCATGTAACAATACTCTCAGGTAGAGATCAAACAATCAGTGATTCCACGCCAGCAGAGGTGCTTTACGGAAAACCATAGGACGTGGCCGGTGTGTCTTGAAGAACTATCCACGTACCTGACCCCAGGCGGATGATCCCCGTACATATGGAATGTGTAACGGTGGAGAGATAATCTCGATACGATAGAGAACAATCTTATTTCGGCTGGAATAATATGAAGTGCAGTCAAATGTGCAGATATTCTCACGACAGGTGCCATCATTTAAATCATGCAACACAAAATCACCTCTTTTGCTTTCCTTTAAAAGCTGTGAACTCAGTGACATCAAGCTCTGACAAGTTTCTGACAGAAGGGAAGAGTGTGGAGCACTGACACCACAAAACCTTTTAGTACAAGAAAACCAATGGCCTTTTGTTGGAAGAGCAAAATTCCCTTGAGTGTACAGCGCCATAAATAAGCCACCAGGGGCTGGGGCAGAGCCTAATGGGTTGCTCTGGTCCAAGCAGAAGGACCATTGCACAAAACACTTTTGTGATATTACAGTTTTTTACAATCACTTTGCTACTAATTTTAGAACCTTGACCAACCAATGATCAAAATGCACATTTTTCAAAACTCTAACACTTTTTTCAATTGCTTGGATACAATGCACATAAACCAAATATCATTTGTTCATTTAACAAAGATCACCTGTTCAATATGACACAACTTAACATCAAAGTACTACTATTTCAAAAAGCAATTCACACATTACATTTTAGATAATTGTCTATTCATTCCATTACAATCATCTAACCAATTAGCGTGGATCATGAGCCAATTAGTCTACATCATCTATGGATGTAATATTTCATCATCATTCTTTACTGTAATGTACTACTGTTTATCAGACACTGTTTCTATAGTACCATGTACCAACTTTTCAGACTCTTTACAGTATTTACAGTACTGCACTGTATGGATTCAGGCCCTTGGAATTGCTTGTCCAATTCTGCCAACTTGTTACTGATGATTGAGATATATAATTTACAGTCATGTGAAAAAATTAGGACACCCATGCTAAAGTTGACTGAAAAGAGGAATAAAAAAAACATCTATTGCAAATTGATCTTAATGCCTTAATTAAAAAAATGAGGGAAAATCCAATCTTTAAGGACACCAATTTTCTTTGGGAATGAATAATGTATCGTAAATAAATAAATATTCTTCCTTAAAATACAGGGGGCATAAGTAAGTACACCCCTATGTTAAATTCCCATAGAGGCAGGCAGATTTTTATTTTTACTGTAAAGGCCAGTTATTTCGTGGATCAGGATACTATGCATCCTGATAAAGTTCCCTTGGCGTTTGGAATTAAAATAGCCCCCCCATCATCACATACCCTTCACCATACCTACAGATTGGCATGGGGTATCCATCCATCTTCGTCCGCTTATCCGGTGTCGGGTCGCGGGGGGAGCAGCTCCAGCAGGGGACCCCAAACTTCCCTTTCCCGAGCAACATTAACCAGCTCCGACTGGGGGATCCCGAGGCGTTCCCAGGCCAGGTTGGAGATATAATCCCTCCACCTAGTCCTGGGTCTTCCCCGAGGCCTCCTCCCAGCTGGACGTGCCTGGAACACCTCCCTAGGGAGGCGCCCAGGGGGCATCCTTACCAGATGCCCGAACCACCTCAACTGGCTCCTTTCGACGCAAAGGAGCAGCGGCTCTACTCCGAGCTCCTCACGGATGAGTGAGCTTCTCACCCTATCTCTAAGGGAGACGCCAGCCACCCTCCTGAGGAAACCCATTTCAGCCGCTTGTACCCTGGATCTCGTTCTTTCGGTCATGACCCAGCCTTCATGACCATAGGTGAGGGTAGGAACGAAAACTGACCGGTAGATCGAGAGCTTTGCCTTCTGGCTAAGCTCTCTTTTTTCGTCCTAACGGTGCGATAGATTGAATGCAATACCGCACCCGCTGCGCCGATTCTCCGACCAATCTCCCGCTCCATTGTCCCTCACTCGCGAACACAACCCCAAGATACTTGAACTCCTTCACTTGGGGTAAGGACTCATTCCCTACCTGGAGAAGGCATTCCATCGGTTTCCTGCTGAGAACCATGGCCTCAGATTTAGAGGTGCTGATCCTCATCCCAACCGCTTCACACTCGGTTGCGAACCGATCCAGTGAGTGCTGAAGGTCGCAGGCCGATGATGCCATCAGGACCACATCATCTGCAAAGAGCAGCGATGAGATCCCCAGCCCACCAAACTGCAACCCCTCCCCACCCGACTACGCCTCGATATCCTGTCCATAAATACTACAAACAGGATTGGTGACAAAGCGCAGCCCTGGCGGAGGCCAACCCTCACCTGAAAAGAGTCCGACTTACTACCGAGAACCCGGACACAGCTCTCGCTTTGGTTGTACAGAGATTGGATGGCCCTGAGAAGAGACCCCCTCACCCCATACTCCCGCAGCACCTCCCACAGTATCTCCCGGGGGACCCGGTCATACGCCTTCTCCAAATCCACAAAACACATGTAGACCGGTTGGGCATACTCCCAGGCTCCCTCCAGGATCCTTGCGCGAGTGAAGAGCTGGTCCGTTGTTCCACGACCAGGACGGAATCCGCATTGTTCCTCCTCAACCCGAGGTTCGACTATTGGCCGAACCCTCCTTTCCAGCACCTTGGAGTAGACTTTACCAGGGAGGCTGAGAAGTGTGATACCCCTATAATTGGCACACACCCTCTGGTCCCCCTTTTTAAAAGGGGAACCACCACCCCAGTCTGCCACTCCTTTGGCACCGTCCCAGACTTCCACGCAATGTTGAAAAGGCGTGTCAACCAGGACAGCCCCTCCACACCCAGAGCCTTGAGCATTTCTGGACGGATCTCATCAATCCCCGGGGCTTTGCCACTGTGTAGTTGTTTGACTACATCAGTGACTTCCGCCTGGGAAATCGACGACAATCCCCCATTATCCTCCAGCTCTGCCTCTAACATAGAGGGCGTATTAGTCGGATTCAGGAGTTCTGCAAAGTGCTCCTTCCACCGCCCTATTACCTCCTCAGTTGAGGTCAACAGTGTCCCATCCTTACTGTACACAGCTTGGATGGTTCCCCGCTTCCCCCTCCTGAGGTGGCGAACAGTTTTCCAGAAGCACTTTGGTGCCGACCGAAAGTCCTTCTCCATGTCTTCTCCAAACTTCTCCCACACCCGCTGCTTTGCCTCTTTCACGGCAGAGGCTGCAGCCCTTCGGGCCCTTCGGTACCCTGCAACTGCCTCCGGAGTCCTCCGGGATAACATATCCCGGAAAGACTCCTTCTTCAGTCGGACGGCTTCCCTGACCACCGTTGTCCACCACGGTGTTCGTGGGTTACCGCCCCTTGAGGCACCTAAGACCCTAAGACCACAGCTCCTCGCTGCAGCTTCAGCAATGGAAACTTTGAACATTGTCCACTCGGGTTCAATGCCCCCAGCCTCCACAGGGATGCACGAAAAGCTCCGCCCGAGGTGTGAGTTGAAAGTCTGTTGGACAGGGGCCTCCTCCAGACGTTCCCAATTTACCCGCACTACACGTTTGGGCTTACCAGGTCTGTCCAGAGTCTTCCCCACCCTCTGACCCAACTCACCACCAGATGGTGATCGGTTGACAGCTCTGCCCCTCTCTTCACCCGAGTGTCCAAAACATACGGCCTCAGATCAGATGAAACGATTATGAAATCGATCATTGACCTTGGCCTAGGGTGCTCTGGTACCAGGTACACTTATGAGCATCCCTATGTTCCGAACATGGTGTTCGTTATAGACAATCCATGACTAGCACAGAAGTCCAACAACAAACAACCACTCTGGTTTAGATCAGGAGGCCGTTCCTCCCAATCACGCCTCTCAGGTGTCTCCATCATTGCCCACGTGTGCGTTGAAGTCCCCCAGCAGAACAATGGAGTCCCCCACTGGAGCCCCATGCAGGACTCCAGTCAAGGTCTCCAAGAAGGCCGAATACTCCGAACTCCTGTTTGGTGCATATGCACAAACAACAGTCAGAGTTTTCCCCCACAACCCGCAGGCGTGGGAGGCGACCCTCTCGTCCACTGGGGTAAACTCCAACACAGCGGCGCTCAGCCGGGGACTTGTGAGTATCCCCACACCCGCCCGGCGCCTCACACCCTGGGCAACTCCGGAGAAGAAAAGAGTCCAACCCCTATCCAGGAGTATGGTTCCAGAACCAAGACTGTGCGTAGAGGTAAGCCCCACCAGATCTAACCGGTAGCGCTCCACCTCCCGCACCAGTTCCGGCTCCTTCCCCCACAGAGAGGTGACGTTCCACGTCCCCAGAGCCAGCGTCTGCTGCCCGGGTCTGGTCCGTCGAGGCCCCTGACCTTCACTGCCACCCATGTGGCATCGCACCCGACCCCAACGGTTCCTCCCACAGGTGGTGGGCCCATGGGATGGAGAGGGAGTTGCCACGTAGCTTGTTCGGGCTGTGCCCGGCCGGGCTCCGTGGCAAACCCGGCCACCAGGCGCTCGCCGACGAGCCCACCGTCTGGGCCTGGCTCCAGACGGGGGCCCCGGGCTTCCTCCGGGCAGGGTCACTCCATCTCTGCTTAGCTTTTTCATTGGGGTTTTTGAACCATTCTTTGTCTGGCCCCTCACCTGAGACCACTTTGCCTTGGGAGACCCTACCAGGAGCACAAAGCTCCAGACAACACAGCCCTCAGGTTCACAGAGACACACAAACCTCTCCACCACGATAAGGTGATGGTTCACGGAGAGGTGGCATGGGGTAGTTTCCATAAAATCATCTCTCAATGCAAATCAAACCAGCTATCAACTCAAATTAACTGAAATAAAACCATGCCAATCTCTAGGTATGGTGAAGGGTATGTGATGATGTTGGGCTATTTTAATTCCAAAGGCCAAGGGAACTTTATCAGGATGCATAGTATCCTGGATCCATAACTGGCCTTTAAAAATAAAAGTCTGCCTGCCTCTATGGGAATTTAACATAGGGGTGTACTTAGTTATGCCCCCTGTATTTTAAGGAAGAACATTTATTTATTTATGATACATTATTCATTCACAAACAAAATTGGTGTCCATAAAGGTTGGATTTTTCCTAATTTTTTTAATTAAGGCATTAAGATCAATTTCCAAAGATGATTTTTTTCTTCCTCTTTTTAGTCAACTTTAGCATGGGTGTCCTAATTTTTTCTCATGACTGTATATATACTTTATTTATAGAGTACTGTATTTCTGCAAATGAGAATTTGTTCACAATCGACTTTGGATAAAAAAGGTTAATATATATATATATATATATATATATATATACTTCTACCACATTGGTATGCAGTATTTGCTCTACTACTGCAGTACTTTTACAGGGATGTATTTACTTGTAGTACCATAATGAAACATGTATCACCTATTTTGTACTACAATATTTAATGATTGTACGAACGATGACCCAGTGAAACTATGGGTAGCTTATGTGTGGTTGATCTAAAGTAATGTTTCAATGGTATTTCACAATATATTTGTTTTTTGAACCAGTGATTGTGCAAGTGCAAGATTTCTTTAAAGATATGAATGCCCAATGCAATGTTTTGAACATTGGACAGCCTGTGTTACAAGTGATAACTGTTTTAAGTTTTGTGTCTAGAGTTTTGAAAAAAGACATCAAGGTTCTGAAATTAGTAATTATTAGTAGTAAAATTAGTAGCAAAGTGATTGTAAAAAACTGTAGGAGAGCCAAACAGAACCACAAGGACATATAGTGCCACTTCAAGATGTACTGCATAACCTCCAGAAAAATTGAACAGGAATAATGTATTTTATGCATTAAAGCAGGGAAATAATTATACCACAATCAGCAAGCATGGATTGTGAGGGGATACAAGGTCTCACTGCAACAAGCAGTGAGACCTTGTATCCGGTATTATGTAACCGGTATTATGTAACCGGTATTTAAACAAAGGTGTGTTATTCATATTATGACTTCTTATTACCCGTAGATTTTTACTTGGATTGAGGTCATTGTTTTGTATTATTTAGCATGCAGTCATTCCACTTCCAGTGTCCAGTGCGTCTTTCTTGTGCTGCAAACCTGTCAACAAAACTGCATTTTCAATATTTAATATTTATAATTTTCTCCCGGATTGCATATCCTCGTACCAGCAACAGCCGCACGTTGTGAAGTGGCCATAGTTTAAAACATGTGGTTAACATTTTGAATTGAAAGAAAACGGACTCCCAATGTAGACTTTGAACTCAGATTTTGATTAGAAAGGTATTTGTAATACATCAAAAGCTAACCTGTAGTCCTGGACTAAATATGTTTCCTTCGAAACGTATGTAATCGAGAATGCAGTTTAGTTGTATGGGAATGTAATTTTTAGGAGACAATCTTTAGGACTTTATGTGCTGATATAAAAACTGCACACCAGACTTTAGACATCAAACAGATTAGGAGTTAAGTCAAAAATGTGAATAACCAGTAATATTAAAATTTATAAAAAAGTAATAATTGTCCTTAAAATGTCCTCTCCAACTTTCATCATATGCTTGGACTTGGGTGTAAAGCATCATCTGTGTCCTCTCCTGTCTTTTTATTACGGTGGCCGACAGGAGCAAACGCCCTGCAACTTCAGAAAACACATGCAAATAGACAAAACACAAGCAAATTAAGAAAACAACTGGCTTGCTCTTTAATTGCAGCACGTTTGTATATTTGGTTGTGTTGTGTGTATTTGCAGCGCGTTTGCTGAATGGCTGCACATGTGTTGTCAAATTAATTAATGTGTTTTCTTAATTTGCTTGTGTTTTGTCTATTTGCATGTGTTTTCTGAAGTTGGAGGGCGTTTGCCCCTGTCGGCCACCGTATTTTATCACCTCTTACACACACATGGCTTCATCTCACACACAAATCAGTGGACTTTTTAAAGAAACATCAAAGGAGACTGATCTCCCAGGGCATACAGACAGTGCCAAGAAATTGTTTTAAAGTGCTGAGTTCAACAGATGTCCCATCCAGCCTTTGCAGGGCTCCAACCGCTGAGGTATGCTGTCTTCCAAATCATGATTTGAAGAGTTGAATCTATACACGTTTAACACACTGCCAAGGGATATTACGAACAAAGTAAGGCCTCTGTGGCTGCTTAAAGGAGCTCTTACATTGGATTGGTGGAATTGTTTCAGAACTTTTTAGTATAATATATTTATTGCATGTATTGTATGTCCAAATGTGCTCTGTTAGCTAAATGCATTAAGCCTGACATACTAAAACAAAGTAGTTTGTTTTTTACATCTGCAGTTGTAGACTACCTGGCCTACAAGGCTATGTCCATCATGGACACATTCACATACACAGTCTCGTCACTGTCAACAGGAGCCCTCCCAAGAAAAATGATTTCAGCACAAAATGACATGGTGGAAAAAAATTCTTTTTTACTAGATATCAACATATATAGTATGTGTCGTTTTAGAGGGCATGGGCAAACAATGTTATTTCTTGTTTAATTTGGAGGACTTGTTAATTGGCAGAACCTGATCGGATCACAGCAGCTTCACCAGATGATTAGAGAGGAGTCACCTCAGACCAACCCATCTGATCCACAACCATACATTTCACACTCAATAATTACACACAGGTGCATAGGTAACTAAGAATAGACAGAGAACCACTGAAGTTATAATAAAGTTTTGTCAGTTGCAAGTAGAATCAGTTTACTGTACTTACAGCACAAGTACAGAAAGTGACTAACGTAAGCCTCAAACAGTAGCTTATTTATGCGTGAAATACAATCATAACAGAATTTGATGTTATCAGTTGTCTATCAAGTTTGGATGTTGTCTCCTCTATCTGGTCAGACTCAATGGCGTCCCCTTTATCTGGTTTGAGAGACGCATGTTCTGTCCTCGGGCCCCAGTCAAGATAGCCAATGACTCCATGTTATCTTGTGGAAACAAATAGTGTTATGTTTTCTTACTATGCAAATAGTTTAATTTAACAGACAGAGAATAATAGTAATCACTATAATATTATTCTATGCAAATAGTTTAATAAATAACAAGAGAGAAAATATGTACCATAATTTCCCTAACAGTAACACAATGTAATCCATAAAAAACAAAACATATTAAATAAAAAAAGAATAACAACACAGGTCCCAACTTTGGAATTCACAAAGCATTTTAGATCCTGCTTATATGAATAGATACTGCAGACTTTCCTGTGTCAGTTAAAGGAGTCCCTTTGTCCTGTATCTCCTCCTTAAAGTTCTCTTGACCTACTTCCTGTCTTATGAGTGCTGACAGGTGTTGTAACAGCGAGACACAATGACAGGACCTGTTTACTTGTGTTTCATTCAGCACAAACATCTGTTCAAATATCCCCTTTAAAGGAGCGTCAGGAGACGTACAGAGTCTTTCTTCGGAAGTGGTCCAAAATGTCATTGCTTTTTTCGTAATTTTCTTAGTGGATATACACAGACTGAAACAGACATTAAGACATAGTGACATGTATTCAGTAATTAAATACATCATGAAAGGACAGCTTGGGATTTATGTGAGTTTAACCCATTGGCCTCCTTATTCAATATGTAATCAATGCATTGACACCAAAATCTTTTTGTAAATAAAAAACAGCACTTACTCTATATTTTCTTTAACTTCTCTTAACAGCTTTCAGGTTAACATAATATGGAAATGCGATGACGTAAACACAAGTTAAAACATGGGCAGTAAAGTAAAATCTCGCAACAGATACTTTTCTGAGGGTTTCTTTTTTTACTCTTGGACAGACGAAGAGATAAATGTTAGGTGCAGCAGGCCACTCTCCTGCAATATTCAGTGGTGGATAGATGGATAGCACCTTGACAAACAAAGAAAAACAGATGCACACACAGAAGTGTGGCAAAAAGTGGTGACAGGCTATCTCCATGCATATTAATGCCAGCCAGCCACGCTGGCCTAGGTTTGATTGAATAGTCACACAATGGGAAAAGGCAAGCTACTTTTCATGTTCGTCCATCAATCAGCACAGCAGACTGCAGCTCTCTAAGCTTTGTTTCAGCGTCAATTAGCTGACGTGGTTTGGGTTGCAAGATGATTTTCAGAGGGTTCTGTTTTTAATAAGGCAGACAGCATATAACGTACAGTTGTGGGACCAATTAACCCCTTCAAACACAAACAAAGTATTAATGGTCGGGAAAAAAGGCTAAGTGGTTCAGTTAAAAAACATAATAATTAGCTATTGTGCAATGAAGCAAAAACTTTTCTTCAGTCACACAATTGTTATCACAATGGTGAGAATCATTTTGTTCTCTGCAATTAGGCCATTCAGTCCATTTTCTGCTGTATTAGCATAAGACAAATATTACCTGTGGATATGTATGTCAGCACAAACTTCCCTAAACCGGGGGGCAACTACAGTAACTGGAATTAAAGTAAAACAGCAAAATAATGTTCAGCTATATTAAAATGGAAATTTACTCTTTATTCTATATTTGGATCCCCATTAGCTTCCACATGGTTGGTAGTCTTCCCAGGGTCCACACAATAACAAAAACAGTAAAAACAAGCGACAATTTAAAATCAGTATCAATAAAACAAGAAAAGGCAAAAAAACGCTAAAATAAAAAGATCAGAAAATAAGTGAAATGACTTTACATATGAAAATACAGACAATAGAAGCTTACAATAAAAACAAAAACTAAACTACCACAAATAATGAGCAACAAAAAGAAAAGCTCTGTCTGATGTTGGTGGGGACTGGGGAGCATATTCCAGACAGAAGAAGCTCTTTAAAAGAACAGTTCTCATCATTCAATTTGTATTTGGAAATGGCACCACTAGAAGACAACTGCTCACTTGACGTTTTTGTTTTTCCGGAAAAAAGTGTGGTATTATTCCAAATGACATTTTGCATGAAGAACAGAAGAAAAGGTTTTAAGTTTAATTTAGCCTCAACAGTTGGCTGGCTGCTTTGCATGTTTCTCAGCAGCTGAGATGGCACAATTGATTGGAAAAAAATGGTGCAAAAAAGCATAAAAAGAATAAGACAAAATCAAACCTGTTATAAAAGCAATATTGAACCATGAGGCACTTTAAGCTGGTGATTGAGTTTGTCCACACCTGGGCCTGATGACCAGTTTATCATATGTCAGGCTGACTTCATCACCCATTTGAAGGGCAACTTGGTGGATGTCAATTTTAAATTCATGTTAAAACAGTATTTTTCTTCTTTTGATTTTCAGCCGTAGCCTGTCACTCCCTCTCTATTTTCATTACTCAAGTCTTTCTACCGTCGCTCCGCGCCCTAATGTCAAAAACACACCGGCCACGAAGCGCTGTGAAACGTAGATTCGCAACCCAGTCTCATGGCAGTTCGTGAAATGGTCACATCATTTAATCTATTTGATTTGTGTACACAAACACGTTTATCTCGTTTTTTTCGTGATGGTCAGCACGTTTTTTTAAACTAATGTATTTCAATGGGAAGCATCTTTCGTGATCACAGCACGATTCTCACTGAGAAGATGACGTAGCATTAAGAGCGACTACGGTAGCGAGTTATATGAAAGCCCGAAAATCTGCATAGGGAGGTTGGTTGGGGTGGTGGATGGGTCAAACAACACAGGACCCAACCGTCCCGTTCTTCTTTTACTAAACCCAACCCGTCCCACTGTATACAGCTATGCAATTGTTGGTATTATAAAAAACGTGCTGACCATCACAAAAAAAACTAGATAAACGTGTTTGTGTACACGAATCAAATAGATTACAGTTTTTTACAATCACTTTGCTACTAATTTCAGAACAATGACGTCATTTTTCAAAACTCTAGACACAAAATTCAAAACGATCAATACTTGTAACACAGGCTGTCCAATGTTCAAAATATTGCATTGTGCATTCATATCTTTAAATAAAGGAGAATTCCGGCCAATTTTTACGTTAATCTTGATCGCTATAGCTACGCGAGTACTTTCGATAGAAAAAACCCCGACCCGAATCAGTGCAGGTAACACTGAGAAGCTGCAGCTACGTACTACAAGCGTCCCCTGAGCTAAAACGGCAGTGCTCGGGGCAAGTTTTAGAGTGCCTTTGTGCCTCTTAACAGACACAAAATGCAATTAATATGTCTGTGCCACAAGAACAGGGCCCTTACGTGTCAACAAGATGCGTTTTCAACTCAGACATTGTTTAAATTCACCTACCCTGGTCCCTGTCTCGATCCTGCCAGTAGCTAGCTTGCCCTGCTAGCTGATAGCCGTTAGCTGCTAGCTGCCGTTTGGTGAGTGTATTCAGACAGGCTTCTGTGATAATCATCCCAAAAACAATCCACGGAGCGGTGGTGGTGTGGCTATGTCCTCCAGAGGACAGGTCATGTCATGTCTTGAAGTGTATTCCCCCCTAAAAAAAACAATAGTGCGGTAGTAGCTGTTAGCTGCTAGCTGCCCTCCGGTGAGTGTGTACAGCCAGATAGCTGTTAGCCGTTAGCTGCTAGCTGCCGTCCGGAGAGTGTATTCAGCCAGGCATCTGTGATAATCATCCCAATAAAAATCCACGGAGCGCCCGGTGGGTTGGTGGATATCCTGCATAGGACAGATCATGCCTTTGCAGCGAAAGGTTTAGATTATTTCCCCCCTCAAAATAGGTAATTGAGCACTGTAGTGGTTATGACCATATCAGTGACTATCCTATGTAACTACATGGAAACGGGATAAACGATGTCTGTGGCTTGCACAGTAATAGCGTTACTGAAGCCTAGCTGTTGCATCGCGCGGTCTCCTGGGGATTCAGTTGTAGCAGAAAAAGGTAAACAGTAATTTGCAGATTGGAGCGTAGTGTGTGTGAATAGTGAAAAGCGGAGTTGTTTATAACGGAAGAAGCTTGGAGTATGAAGAATATAGCAGATATGCAACACACGGAAGAGCCTTTTGCGTTTGATGGTCATCCTTATTTATTCGAACCAGAGTATACAGACGAAGAACTAGCCTCAAGAGTTGGAAAGAACGAGACTGACAGACAGAGGGGAAACAGGCAGATGAACTTGCTGCTCCAAGCTAACGGTAGCCTTCAGTAACTGGGGGACATAGCCACACCACCGGGCGCTCCTAGATTTTTATTGGGATGATTATCACAGATGCCTGGCTGAATACACTCACCGGACGGCAGCAAGCAGCTAACGGCTAACAGCTATCTGGCTGTACACACTCACCGGAGGGCAGCTAGCAGCTAACAGCTACTACAGCACTATTGTTTTTTTTAGGGGGGAATACACTTCAAGACGTGACATGACCTGTCCTCTGGAGGACATAGCCACACCACCACCGCTCCGTGGATTGTTTTTGGGATCACAGATCTTATATACTTATACCACATTGGTCTGTAGTATTCTCTCTACTACTGCAGTACTTTTACAGGGATGTATTTACTTGTAGTACCATAATGAAACATGTATCACCTATTTTGTACTACAATATTTAATGACTGTACACACGATGACCCAGTGAAATTATGGGTAGCTTGTGTGTGGGTGATCTAAAGTAATGTTTCAATGGTATTTCACAATATATTTGTTTTTTGAACCAGTGATTGTGCAAGTGCAAGACTTCTTTAGAGATATGAATGCACCAATGTTTTGAACATTGGATAGCCTATGTTACAAGTGATGACTGTTGTGAGTTTTGTGTCTAGAGTTTTGAAAAATCACATTAAGGTTATGAAATTAGTAGCAAAGTGATTGTAAAAAACTGTAAATAAAGAGGAGACTGTGAATAACCCTATTTCAACAAACGGTGGCGTATTCCTTTAAGTTGTGTCATATTGACACCCGACACCGGATAAGCGGACGAAGATGGATGGATGGATGGATATTGAACAGGTGATTTTTGTTAAATGGACAAATGATCTTAGGTTTATGTGAACTGTATCCAAGCAATTGAAAAGAGTGTTAGAGTTTTGAAAAAAATTGTATTATGATCATTGGCTGTAAGTTTTGTGTCTAGAGTTTTGAAAAATTACATCAAGGTTCTAAAATTAGTGCCAAAGTGATTGTAAAAAACTGTAAATTATGTGACCATTTCATGAACTGCCGTGAGACTGTGTTGAGATTCGTGCCCGATCGTGTGTCTGGCTGTCCATACCAGATGTGCATTTCTCTGCAGCGGTCACTAAGTGATCCTTCTCCTCTCCACTCTAGAGAATTTCTCTCTCTCTCCCCATGAGTTTGGTTTTGTGTGTGTGTGTGTAAAATGAAAATAGAACAGTAATTTCAGCAATTGATGAGTTTTGATTTTTTTTACTATTTGAATTATATTCGACATACGGAATTTGTTTCAACAGCCCTACGTAGTATTGGCCAATTTTCTGGGTGTGCTCAATATCTCTATCCATGCCATCTAGCACAGAATGCTTAAGAGCATTTGTTGACTCTTTTTCTCTGATTCACTCCAGTTCTCTTTTTTCTCGTCTGCAACCCCATCAATTAATGTTTGTCATCTTGCACTGGTTTTCAATGTCCAAGTCCAGCTTGGTAAACATTCCATCCATTTTCTGCTTTGAATTCATAATGTTGTTTTCAAATGACTCTTTTTTCTAATCTAATTGTATCTCATTCTCATCTCCTCAAAGTTATCTTGGATAAATCCCAAGCTGGTCTTCAGCTGCTATACATATCTAATAACACCATCCAGTCTTTTGTTGCATTTTAAGTTTTCTTGCTTCTGAATTAACATCTCTTTGTAGAATAGTCTCTGCTGTTCCAGTACTGGGAGAGTATACTCACATGCATGTTTCCGAGGCATGATATGCCTTTTCTCTTTATTGGTATTTAACAGACGTTACACAACAAAAACAGATCCCACCCCAACCCACAACCCACGCACCCTAACATCCTCTTGTGGTTACAAAAAGGGATAAAATCATTTTATAACCATTAAATAGATAGACAAACATTATACAATACAGCTTATCCTAAAAAGAAAAGGGAAGAAAAAAAAATTATATATATAAAAAATGTCTTCCCTTTTCTTTTTATATAAATTGAATAAGCATGATCTGTCTTAACAAGATGTACCAGGAGTTGATAGATGTTTGAGATGTTAATATCTAATAAGGTCTGTAAGTCAGAAGCTTAGTATACCACAAACTCATTAGTTGACGTAATATTGTCCACAGTGTTAATAGAAAAGGTGGACCAATATCAGCTTGATCAGTTGTTTAGGTATACAAGTTTTAGACCGGATTACGTTGAATGTTGTTAGATTTAGACAAGCCAGATTTCTCGAGACAATTAGGGCTTGGCTGCCATTTTTTAATTGTGCTTCCACAGCCTCTCAGGAAAGTTAGTTGTAATAGACTTTTAAAATGCACTGAAAATTTGTAATATTGAACATAAAATTTAACTTACTTGCAAGTGTGGCCAAAATTGAGAAAGGGAATTAAAGTGCTCATATTATGCTCATTTTCAGGTTCATAATTGTATTTAGAGGTTATATCAGAATAGGTTTATGTGGTTTAATTTTCTAAAAACACCATGTTTTGTTGTACTGCACATTGCTGCAGCTCCTCTTTTCACCCTGTGTGTTGAGCTCTCTGTTTTAGCTACCAAGTGAGGCATCTAACTTCTGTTAAATTTTTGTTGGGAGTCGCACATGCACAGTATAGGTCAGCACTACAAGCCAGTCAGAAGCAGAGTATGAGGGCGTGCCACGCTAGCAGCTAGGCGAACATTATAACGTGTGTTACAAAGTGACGCGCGTTCATCACGGAAGTAAAGGCTGAACTACAATAGAGCTGTTTGGAGCAGTTTGTGAACAGTGTTTTCTCTGGAAGAAGGTAATTCCCTTTGGGCTGGACTTTGGGCTTGGACACAATAAAGGAAAGGGAAAAACCCAAAAAGCATAATATGATCACTTTAAATAATTAGTGACTGAGAAACTCTAGCAACCTCTAGTAGCAGCAAACCAAGGAAAAAACAAGGAAGAGAACTTTCACCCAGGAGACTGGTGTCCAGTGTCAAACCAAAAGTCAAAGGTTTTTGTTACATCTGTGACGTAGTTACGTTCATGACTCATTCTAAGCCAATCCATGATCTTTTCCTAACCCTATAGCCAATAATTTTTTTTGCCTAAACCCAAGTATTTTAGTTGCCTAAACTTATCTAGTTTTAGTTTGTATTTCCCCAAATGCTGCTTAAATCTACTATCAGCAACTGCCAGCTATCAGTTAACAATGTTCACATGTCTAAAGTGTGACTGGTAGCTTGAGTTACCAAGGAAATATGAAGCCACTAACGCCAAGATAAATGACAAGATTTGTCACTTTAGATTCTCTAATTCACCTGCAATAAAAAACTCAGAAAGACAGACACACACACACACACACACACACACACACACACACACACACACACACACACACACACACACACACACACACACACACACACACACACACACACACACACACACACACACACACACACACACACACACACACACAGAATGCGATAGCTCTAACACAGAAAGGCCTGAACAGGCTTTGGGGCTGCTGACTCCCTCAGTCTTTGTACTGCTGATTGGCTAATTCTCCTGGCAAATTGGACCATAATAGGAAAGAGAACTCTTTAACTTCAGATTAGTTGAAATAAAGCTTTGATTAGGTAGTTTAGAATTTTAATTACCCCTCACATTACATCTTTTACAAAGTCTTAAGACCAACCTTGCTCTCCTTTATTCCTTGTGGGCTATGGCTTTGTTTATACAGCAAATCTTCAGCCACAAACCTGCTGATTTCAAGAGATTTTTTATAAAACCAAATACCCAAAATTCCCAAATAATCTTGAATTTGTGGACACAATGATCTGGAATATGTTGTGATATGTAGTTCCTTTCTGTGCCTTTGTCAATGGATTAGACAGAACTGTATTATCCATCCAGGTTCTTGTTAATAGGTTGTTAATATAGAGAACACAGACTTAATCAGTTATGAAGAATAAAGGTCTAACAAGCAGAGTAGAATAAGAAGTTAGAAAATACAGTTAACTCTTTGAATCAAGTGAAGAACACTGGCAATATAACATAATCACCTGAGTGGGAGAATGCAGGAGCTTACTGTATATGTGTATATATATATATATATATATATATATATATATATATATATATATATATATATATATATATATATATATATATATATATATATATATATATATATGTATATATATATAGTTATTGTTATTGTTGTTGTTGTTGTTATATTGTTTACTGTATGATTAGCAACCAGATCCAGGTCCAGAAGGCATTTTGGTTAATCTCCATAAACAGATATCTGGATATGAATGCAGATGAATTTTAAAATAGTTAGTAAAAAGCTAAATCGTTATCAGACCATAGCAGATGAGTTCCATTTATTGCATTTTGGCCAATGGCCAATGTTACGCCTCTTTTACTCTCCACACAGACTACTTACCAGTATGCAACCAAAGCATGCTCAAACATGATTGGTCAATACTACTAGAACTACAAATAAACTAAAAACCAGAACATGTCCGATTCCCAAATAATCTTGAATTTGTGGACACAATGATCTGGAATATGTTGTGATATGTAGTTCCTTTCTGTGCCTTTGTCAATGGATTAGACAGAACTGTATTATCCATCCAGGTTCTTGTTAATAGGTTGTTAATATAGAGAACAACAGACTTAATCAGTTATGAAGAATAAAGGTCTAACAAGCAGAGTAGAATAAGAAGTTAGAAAATACCACACAGACTACTTACCAGTATGCAACCAAAGCATGCTCAAACATGATTGGTCAATACTACTAGAACTACAAACAAACTAAAAACCAGAACATGTCCGATACCAAAATGGACTTTTTTCACAGCAGACATGTTGATTTGTCATAGTAGGAAAAGCACAGCTGAAATTGATAACTTAACGATGGCTCAGTTCCATCAAGTGTCCCAGTAAGCTGTTTCAGTGAGTCAGCATGCACAATACCAGGGCCTCTCCTAAGTGGAATGCATCCATCATTAATGGTTTTGAATACACCTGTGCTTTTCCTACTATGACATGTCAACATGTCTGCCGTGAAAAAGGTCTATCTTGTCCTGTTGCCTACAGATTCTACACTGCTGGCTTACATGGCCCCCTCAGCAGGTCAGATACCGAATACCTAGCAAACAGCATTATACAAACAGCTGAGAGCGATGAGTCAGTCACTCAAGTGGTTGAACCTATCGCAAAAAATATGAAATTACATGCAGCCCGTAAATTACACACCAGGCCACATGTAGTGTCCCATTTTGCATCTACAAAATCACCATTTCTTGGTCTGACTGTCTGACTATGTGTCACTGGGGCTTTTGGTGAATGATATTCATATACTTAAAAAACTAAACATCACCTAACGTTTTTACCATGTAATTAAATGGGGTGAGAATACTCATTTACACCAGGAAGAAACAAATCACATCCAGATTCTGCAACCCAATATCAGTATTTGCAGTGAACCTCTCCCTCATCAAACTGTTGCACGTCACTTCCCCTAATAATATGTACCTATCAACAGTAAAAGTGGTCGTGATCCTCATTCATCACTGTCCCACCAGTCAATTTTTTTTGGCAGAATGTCACTAACACACTACCTGCCGCCTGCTTGTTTTGCTTTTGTTTTAGCTTTATTTACATGGCTCCTATTTGGAGACACGTTACTGTTAATGGACCCCCCTTTGGCACCTCCTCTTTACTGTAATAATGTGCAGTCAGTTTCAAAGTACCACAGCCTGTTGCTCGGTTTTGTAAATGTTTAAAGTCTTTGAGAGCCACTGAGCTGTTTACAGAATCAAGGAGGGTCCTTGTGTTAGCAGAGAGGTTGGGGGGTGAGGGAGCTTTTTACTTTTTCAGTGCAGCTGCTCATCTCTGTAAAAAGTGGTGTGGGCAGGATGGTGGACACTGTCTCTTTGAAACACATTTGTTATCTGAATGAGACTTTGTGCAAGCCCTACATGAGCATCTAATAAAAGAGCAAAGACTTGAAAATCCCTTGACGTAAAGTCAAGACAGAAGTTTAAAGTTTTTGTCATACAGTATATTGACCTTATTTAGACACTTTATGATGTTAGCTGTGGTACATTTTATATATTTTTTATTAACAGTAGCTGTGACTTTATTGTCAATTTAATTAAACCTTTTTTTATTGCAGTAAGCTGTTCCTACCTTTAGCATTAGGTAATGCTTTATTTAATTCACAGTTTTGAATAGTGCTACATTTTGTATAGATCCTATAAATACTTTAAAGATCGTTAGTTACGTTATGGTAACTTCAGATTCTATGAGTATAGGCGTAGCCCTCTAAGCCACGCTATGGGTTTATCCCTTCGCGCATGCGCAGTCGTGAAGATTTTCTTTCCCGCCCTTGCGTGCCGCACGGGCTTCAGCTACGTCCGCAATTACTGTATAAAAACAGGGCGGACCCGTTGCTCTGCTCCCAACATCAGCTTTTTCTTCAGCTAATGCAATAGGAGCAGGTGGCCCGAATCTTAGAGGGCTACGCCTATACTCATAGAATCTGAAGTTACCATAACGTAACTAACGTTCTATTTCGTATAGGCTTTGCCCTCTAAGCCACGCTATGGGTTAGGGCGAAGCTGATGTAGTCAATGCCACCTGCGACAGATCCCACAAGTGGAACATAGACTAACTGTTTTCCCTTACTGTCACTTTATGTGCCGCCATGGCAACGACCTGTTAGCTGTCTGAAAGCCCAAGCCGAGAATACAGGCGTGCATGATTGATGAGGGAATACATGATTGATAATTATGGGGCGCCCGAGTTCCTCCCAGACACCCAGAGTAGGGGGGAGGGGAGGGTGCAGAAGAAAACATAAAGCGGCACATGTCGTGATTGTATAATAGTGACAAAAACATATACATATGTACATAATATATACAATTATGTATACGACGGGGCCTCATTCGTCGTTGTGAGAAGGGAGGACCGAGTGAGTCAGGGAGGGCTCAGACACATCCCGCAAATAGAAGCGGATGAAAGGGCATGGAGATGCCCAAGAGGCCGCAGCACAGATTTCGGCCACTGACATGCCTCTGAACAGGGCTGTCGATGTAGACAGAGCCCGTGTAGAATGTGCCCGAATGCCCTGGGGGGGCACCGCCCCCTCCGCGTTATAGGCCTGGTTGATAGCCTCGCACAGCCAGTGGGACAGGCGTTGTTTCGACAGGGCCGCCCCTTGGGAGTGTTCCCTGTAGTGAACAAACAGCTGCTGTGTCCGCCTTATGTCCGCCGTGCGTAAAACATACTGTGATAACGCACGCACCGGGCACAATCTGTGAGAGGCCTCCTCCGCGTCGTTGTTATGAGGCGGGGGGAAAAAACCCTGGAGGGAAAAAACTCTCGACCGAAAGGAATTTGTTAAACTTTTCGGTGTGAAGGAAGGGTTGGGCTGTAGGGTGGCTGCGCTCCCGTCCCCTCTGATTGAGAGACAGGACGGCGAGACTGACAGCGCACATAAGTCGCTCACTCGCTTGGCTGATGTCAGTGCAAGGAGGAGCGCCGTTTTTAGAGACAGCAACCTGAGAGGGGCTTGTGCCAGGGGCTCAAAAGGGGGCTTCCCCAGAGCTCGGAGTACCAGGGTCAGATCCCATTGGGGCGTGAGAGAACGCACGGCAGGTTTCTGCCGTCGGGCCCCTTTCAAAAAACGTTTAACTAGGGGGTGCGCAAAAACCGTTCTCTCTCCATAGCCTTCGTGGCAAGATGAAATGGCTGCCGCGTAGGCTTTGACCGTGGATGGGGCCAAGTCGTTATCTACCAGTGTTTGGAGATAAGTCAGTACGACGGGCAGGGGGCACGATATGGGGTCTGACTCCTTCTCCGTGCACCAGCGCTGGAAAGCGGACCAACGCGCTGCGTAACACGCTGTTGTAGAGGGAGCTCTCGCGCTCTGAATGGTGCGCACCACGGCAGGTGGCAAGCCTAACCTCTGCAAGCGTTCCCGCTCAGCAGCCAGCCCCACAGTCGCTGGGTTATCACCGGGGGGTGGGTTATCGCGCCGTCCAGCTGTGACAGGGCGTCCTCGTGCCACGGCAATTGCCAGGGGGGAGCCGCCAGCAGCTGGACCAGCGTCGGGAACCAGGATGCGTTCGTGCGCTCCGGTGCCACCAGGATGACCAACAGGCCTTCCTCCTGGATGCGTTCCAGGAGGCGAGGGATCAGAGGGACCGGGGGAAAAGCGTATAGGAGGGTTCTGGGCCAGGGATGGTGGGAGAAAGCGTCCGCGCCCAGGGGTGGGTTGTCCCGTGAGCTCAAGGAAAACCACAGAGCGCACTGTGTGTTTTCTCGTGAGGCGAACAGGTCCACCTCCGCTTCCCCGAACCTGCTCCACAGCTTCCGAACGATAGTGGGATTCAATTTCCACTCGTTGTGAGAGGGTCCCCCCCTCGACATTAGGTCTGCCGCCCGGTTTAGTATCCCGGGGATGTGGACGGCCCTGAGGGACAGCAGGTGACTGTGCGACCACAGCAGGAGGCTCCTGGCTATTTCCAATAGCCGGGCCGAGCGTACCCCGCCCTGGCGATTTATGAACGCCGCTGCTGTGACATTGTCTGTCTGCACCACAACATGTCTCCCTGCTACCTTCGGGGCGAAGTGCTTCAAGACCTTCAGCAACGTGGACAGCTCCAGGCAGTTTATGTGTGGGAGGGGAGGAGGAGGCCATTCCCCTCCCACCACCTGTGATTCGCACATTCCTCCCCAGCTAGTGAGGGACGCATCTGTGTACACCGTCACGTATGACGTCACTCTGCCCAGGGGAACCCCAGCTGACAGGGTCTGGGGGTTTCCCCAGTATGACAGGTCTGACTGCAGAGAGGGAGGGATAGTCAGCATCCGCCACTTGTGGCGTATGGGGTCGATGTGCTGACGAAGGAACCACCTCTGGATTTTCCTCATGTGGAGAAGCCCCAGGGTACTACTATGTAGCCAGGGACATCATGCCCAGAAGGCGCATGATAGACAGCGCTGACACCTTTCTTTGCGCTGGGCGTGGTGCGCGACAGGAGAGAAAGCAGCGCATCTTGCCTCGGCGTTGACAGCCTGGCCCTCATAACAATCGAGTTTAGCACTTCGCCCAGATAAACTATCGATTGTGGGGAACCAATGCGCTTTTCTGCCAGTTTATGGCGAAACCGAGTGTCTGCAGGTGCTGCAGGACTGACACGGTGTGTAGCGCCGCCCGTTTCGAGAGGGAGCCAGGATGAGCAAATCGTCCAGATAAAACAGGACTCTGACGCCTTTTTTCCGCAACGGCTGAAGTGCCGTCTCCATGCACTTGGAAAAAGTGCGAGGGGCCAGTGAGTAACCGAATGGCAGTCGGTTGTACTGAAAAGGAGCCCCTTGGAAAAAGAAGCGCAGGAATTTCCTGTGTCTGGGGATGACTTGGATGTGAAAGTAAGCGTCTTTCAGATCCACGGATGTAAACCACTCCTGGTGGCGCACGCATTCCAACACGTTTGGTAGTCAACATGTGGAATGGACGTACCATGACGCACCGGTTGAACTGGGACAGGTCGAGGATGGGACGAAACCCGCCTGACTTTTTTGCCGTGAGAAAGTATCGGGAGTAAAAGCCCTCGTTCTCCTCCCCCGGAGGGACTCGGGAAATTGCTCCCTTTGACAGCAGTTCCCGTAATTCTGACGTCATGGCGTCTGATTCCGCCTGGGACGACACAGTTGTCTCCAACACGCCCGCAAAGCGAGGTGGGGGGGAGGCGAACTGGAGTGTGTAGCCCTGTGATATCAGTTTTGACATCCACGAGTCCATGTGTGTCAGTCTGATCCATGCTGCGCTGTGCTCTGAGAGCGGGCGCGCGCATGTCTGTGTGTTGTTCACAGACATAGCTAGCAGGAAGCGCAGAGCCCGTCCCGCCGCTGGGTGAGACGTGGGTAGAACGTGTCGCCCAGCCCATGGTAGGGCCCTGTAGAAAGGGTGGCGGGTCATAGTCGTCCTCATCCCGCTGGCATAGCCAGGGGGAGGAGGAGAACTGAGCAGTGCTAAGAGTAGCGGCATGGCGTCTGCTCCCGCTGTCTGCATAGTGAGAGAGCGGTGCAGCTCCGCGAGCAGCGGTGACCTGGTGTGTGCTTGTGCTTGTGTGGGGAACATCTGTCATATTATCAGCGTAATGTTCAGTGGGAACAAGGGCTGCTAGGTTGAGGGGAAACTGCTCTTTAGAAAGACTTGAGTGGCCCTTAAAAGGGCCGTTGTGTTTCCGATTCTCAACCGTGGAGGGACAGACGTTCCCCGCGCCCCGTCATTGCCACCGTCGCCGCTGCTTGGTGGGTGGCTCCGGGGGCGGGTTAGACCAGGTGGGGGCCGCCTTCATGATCCGTCGACCCCGTGAAGCCTGCCGGTCGGGGGCCGGCTGTCGCTGCGGTGGGGCAGGCGGAGGGGAGATCGGAGCCTGGGAGGTAGCAGCCGCAGCAGAGGCTGTGGGGCGTTTCCTCTTATGGCGGCTGGTGGAGCGGTGGCGCTGTTGTTGAGGTGCCGCCTTCCAGGAGCCAAGCCGCCGTAGCCGCTCCGCCTCTTCGGCTGCCTGGTGGAGGTGGGATGTGGCTGTCTGTAGACGAGGTCCGAATAGTCCATCGGGAGCTATGGGACCGTACAGAAGCTCACGCCTGACCTCCGTGGGTAACTGTGACATGTGGAGCCAGATATTTCGCTGGGCCACAGTCTGCCACGCCTGAATCCTTGACAACGCCACCGTGGTCGCCGTGCTGAGGGTGAGGATGGCGGTCATAGCCTTGCCGATCTCCGTAGCTAGCTCCGGAGGAAGCGCCTCCGGGTTGGTGGCCATGGCGGAGACAGCGGAGGCTAGCAAGGCTATGTTGTTTTGCGCCGCTAAGCCCTGGGCCGCACACTGGTGAGACCGGTCAGTGACTTGGACGCAAACCTGGTCCTGGGGGACGGGGGTCGGCTTCCGGTTACAAGAAGGTAGCCTTCGGAAGCAGGATCGACGCTTAGGCTCTGCTCAGAGAGGGGGACCGGAGGAAAGCCTGCCTCTGTGTCGCCATGAACCCGTGTGAACGGGCATAGCGCGACTGGCGCCCTCAGTTTCCCTGGCTGAGAGAGCCTCCTCCTGACGGCGAAGCTCCGTGAAGCGCGGCCAGAGTGGGGCCCGTTTGGACGGCGGCTCCTGAGAGTAGATGTCACCACTCAGGAGGCCGCGAGAGGGGGCTGGAGGCTCCGCTGGGAGCGCTATGCCCCTCTGGTCCGTCGCCCTTTTTATGATCTCCGGCAGGTCCATAAAAAGAGCCTTGGTGGTGGAGGGTGGAGCCACCTGCGGCAGAGGGGAAGACCGCTGAGGCGGTGCCCCTGGCCGTTCTGGAGACGGGGAGAGCCGTAGCGGAAAGGCATCGATCCCTGTCTCCAGATCCAGTCCTCCCAGTGGGGAGGAAGGAAACCCGTGAGAGAGTCGTCGTTCGGGGAGACGAAATCATCGGACTCGTGCCCGTCGAAGACGCCCTCTTCCAGCGGTTCCAGGGCGTCGACGCTGTCGCGCCGGTCCGCCCAGCTGCCGTCCCCTCCGTCGACCTCAAAGGCCAGAAAAAGTCCGCCCGCCGTTGAAGCTTTTAGAAGGCAGGCGGGCGCAGAACGGGCAGGAGGCGTCGGAGGTGAGAGCCTTGTCGGCATGAGAGGCGCCGAGGCAGGTCTCGCAGCGGGGGTGGAGGTCCGGCGAGAAGATGTAGCCGGCCTCGCAGGAGGGGCAGAGGCGGACTCCGCTGGAGCTGGTAGTTTTCATTACCTTCTTCATAACTGCTCTTGCTTGAAGAAAAAGTGGGAGCAGAGCAACGGGTCCGCCCTGTTTTTATACAGTAATTGCGGACGTAGCTGAAGCCCGTGCGGCACGCAAGGGCGGGAAAGAAAATCTTCACGACTGCGCATGCGCGAAGGGATAAACCCATAGCGTGGCTTAGAGGGCGAAGCCTATACGAAATAGAACTTTACTGATATCCATGTAGGTATTATCCATGAAGACACGTCAAAGTGGACTTAACATCATGCTCAGTACACACCAGTGAATCATTTCCGACATGTTAATGTTATTTCTTTGATAAATCAAAATAAACATCAATATAACAAAATATAAAAAATGTACTTCCAAGATCCAGGTCTGATTTAAATAAAATGACAAGAATCTGAGATGCCTCTGGATCAGCATAGTTCATTCATAGTTATTTATTTATACGTCTCATCTTGAAAAATTACTTATTACTTTGCACTGCTCGTCTATTCAACTGTGTTGTATGAAAATACAACTGGAGGCCATTTTGGCTGGACGACCAATGGACACCTGTCCAACTAGGTCAAGAAAATAGTATGAGTTAGTTTCAGTAAAGAAGAGAGCAAAGATGTGTTATATTATTTTAGCCTTTAAATCCTCCTGCAAAAAATTATTTCTTAGTGACTGTGTAGTTAGTTATTTACTGACAGCAGTTTTACTTAGTTATTATCTGTTATACAGTCTGGGTAACATACTTGATAGGAATTTTCTTGTTTTGAGCTATTTGGATTTTATGTATACATACATCGTTATTTGAGAAACAAGCATGTAAGACTCTAAATCAACATTAATGGAATAGAAAATATGAAAATTAGTTTAAAAAAATTTGAAATACCATGCTGGAATTATCCACTGAAAACCAGATCCAATACCAATATCTGAGTACTCAAATTTGACGAAACACCACTTACTTAAAATAGCCTTTTAAAAGATAAGTTTTTTTCCCTGGTGATAAAAAGATCTAAGTTAAATGGCCACACATCAGTACAGTTCCATCATCACCCTGCCTTTAGCCAGTGTGTACAGTATGTGGGTTGCTTTAACTGCTTGTGGGCATGTGCTTGTGCTAACTGATGGGCTAATGCCTAATGTAAGATGAGACGGTAGCAGAATAACATCTGGAGGCATTCTTATTTCCCAGATGTTTTTCTACTTCCTTTTGCAAAACTGAATAGGCTCGTGTCCCTACTCAATGGCCTTAAGTGTGGCTGCAACCAACAAGAAGTCACTTTTGATTTGACAGACCTCAGGCTTTGAGCCACTGTGTGTAAAACACTCGGCAGGCTGTGGGTCTTTGGGAATTAAACAGTTGTGAGCATATTTGTGTGATATTCTATTTAAATATTCCAAATAGAATTAATATGGCCAGCATATCATAGTCCACATTTAATTTTTTAAACAGTTTGATCAGGGGAGTTTGTGTGTCCCTGCGCACAAGACAGAATTACACTCAACACTTGATGGCACTTAATAAAGTGATAATAAATCACCCCACCTATTTACCCCACATTGAGCCAGATGAAGTAAAACAATTTAGCTAATTTTGGCCTGATGAAAAGATAAGCCTCTCGGGGCACGGGTGAAGTCATCAAAACATCTGCTGTTAACCATTAAAAGCTCCCTGTGCCCTGCTGAAGGACAAGTTGTTTTAATCTGCACTCATTATAGATGCAAATGTATTAACTGCCATGTTATTCACAACTCCATGATTCAAATAAACAGTGTGTTTCTGTGTATTCATCATGTGGCAAGCTGTGGCTTGCTTAGGGTAAAACTCAGCGAGACACTTTTCTCTTCTTTTGAAAAGGTGCTTTACTAACAGCATCAAGCAGAGTATCACTTGCCAGTGGACTGCCCAGCCATGTACACAAGAGGGAATTTCATTTATAGTGCACATAACAAAACGTCCTCATAACTAAACGACAAAATAGGTAGATTGTCAACTCAGCAACACATATGACCGTTATGCAAGCAGCTCACAACAACCCATAATTACATTTCCCTCTCGCGGCTGTAGTAATTATACTAGAGCAAACGAGCGTTTTGTGTATTGAATTAACATCGCTTTCTAAACCTTTAACGTAACAGTCTCAGTTATTAAACACGTACTGAGTTAGCATTATGAAACAGAACTAGTTAGGTTAAGCAAAACAAGAGTCCTTAGTTGGGTTACTAAAACTTCAGGGATTAGCTTTAAATGAGTCACATAAACCTACAAAAATTAGGACGTAACGTCACAGACGTCATTGTGCCACGGACTAAGGTCTGTAAAACTTGGTAATTTCAAAAAGTGACCATTGACTTATGGTTTCACACGGGATACGAACCCTGGTCTCCTGCGTAAAGGTCCTGTATTTGTTTGACCCAATCCACCACCCGAATTTACCTCATTATGCAGAATTTGGAGCTCAGGATGTTCTGCACCTAACCACACTCTAACACATCTGCTAGTAAAAAATGCTTGTGAAACTACGGGAACATGGCAGAATACAATGTGGATAGAACACACTAACTTCATCAACATTGCAGAAACACCCATCAACATAAGACTTAGGTACATCTAGACATGTGTCCATCACCCAGAAAACCAGGATGCTGTCCTTATACAAGTTAAAAATATAATGTGCCTGTTTCTCTGGTCTGCCTCTGTCCTGTATTCTGTAAATCGAGAGATTTGGTTAGATTCAGATTTTGAACAGATTTTGACATGGCCATGGTAGTACATTACTCTTTGCACACAAGGATAAATGAAGAAGCTATTAGGAAAGCTGTTATATTGCAGGTTATGAATAACTAAAATGGCGAGAGAGCTCAGCTCCATTAGCTTGGGAGACTTGAGAGAACGTTAACAACTGCTACTTCATTACTACTCCTGCATGCATGGCCGGCCACTCTATAGTGCTAAAACCTTCTGAAGAAAGATGGACAATGCAGATAGTCTGGACACTTAATTAAAACCTGTATGGTTCATAGCTTACATTTCTACAGTTTAACTTTAGTCTTGTTTGCATTGTGGTGGCTGTTAACCCAGTCATTGCCCTTCATTCAAAGATACTTGAAGTGTATTTTTATCTGACCATTCTATATAATTTGTATTTAAGCTTTATATGACGATTCGACAGGAGAACTCAGATGAACTTTACTCTACTTTCAGAAGACACCTCTCTGGAAACATCTGGAAAGTGTTATCAGTGGGGCCCCCGAGATAGAAATGTCTTTGTTGAAAATAAGGCCAGTTGGCTTGTAGCCATTGGTCAATTATTGATCCCACCCTAAGTTATGAAGAATAGATATACCATGTGTTAACAGCAGAACCTCAGAGTGACTATTGGAGAATTGGAAAACTGTCGCTCTCCAGGCTCTGCAGAGCTTGTAAATTGATGCTGAATTCTTTGATGTAAATAAACCTTTATAATCAAGAAACAGTGTCTGCGGATTCCTCACCACAGCAACATTACAGCATTGCTACCAAAATACACCACATACTCTAGCCTGAAATTGCTAGACCCACGTCAGCAAAAGTAAGCACTGCTCTACTTCAAGCTACAGCATGCTACTCAATTTTCCATCCATTCATGGTCAACATACCCTGCACTGATTCAAGAAACAAAAAAAGAATTATATCTGCGTGCACAATTTTGGGGAGAATACAAATGTCCTCTATATTTCCCATGTTCTCTACATTGTGATAACACACCGGGGACGCTTCTTTGATCATGCTCATACAAATGTTGCTCCTGGGCTCGAAAGCAGCAGAATAAAATCACAATGTAATAGGATAAACGTATGGATTACAAGCTTCAGAATAAACTTAGTATCATTGATAGCTTATCTGAACAGCATTCATCATTTCAGTTAAAGAATGAATAGTAACATATTCAGGTGGCATAGAGTCAAGCAATTGCCCGAAGACCAAAATATATTGGTTGGAGATGCGCTCCTTATTTCTTGTGATCTGGCTGAGTAAGTCAAGCATTTTGCTGCTAATTTGGCCTCATAGCTGTGATGGTGGTGATAATAAGCACATAGAGATAATAAAACATACTCTTATGGAATAATAGTCTGGGCTTTTGAGTACCCTGGAAAAGCCAGCTGATGAATTTTTAAATGTTAATCTTTGAAGAAGCAGCAGGAGTGCACTCGTCAGTAAAATGAGGGGCTGCCAGGAAACTGCAGCAGGATAATTAATTGTTGAGTCTTTACTGTGGGGATGCATCTACCGAGACCCATTGCAGATATTATACAGCTGTTAACTTTTGAGCCAATTCAATGTTTTTTTATCCCTCCACCCCCCTTCTTTGTAAACCCTGTGTGTTTGTGTGTGTGGGTGCATGTCTGTGTGTATAATGATGTGTACATATGTGCATACTTGCATGCATGTGTTTAAGCGCCCCCTGAAGCCTTTGTGTATGGGAGCCAGATGTTACAGCTGGAATATACAACCTTGTTGACAAAAAGCAATGTGGAGCACTATAGACTCGTGAGTGAGATTGTTGTAAATATTCATGAGCTGCACTTAATTTGATGTATATTTGAATTTGATTGAAAGCCCAAAGACAGCTATAACCCTTTGTGACCTATTCCAAAAAACCTTCAATAGTATTATAACAAAAGCACTATAAAGACCTCTGTAGCATGCATTTTGCTTGTGCTAAACACCTTTTGTGTTCTTAGATATTTAGCTTTTTAATTGGCTCAGGATTTAATCTTTGCACAGCAATGAGGGCACAGTTGACTGATACTGTTTAATGGCTTTGAAATCATAATTTCTTTCATTTAGTGGAAAGTAATTCATTTTTGTAATGTCTTGATTTTAACATACCATTTCAATATCTAAAAGTGAAATGTGACCTTTTAAATTTGTGCTGAATATTTGCTGTAATACCATCACACCCAGTGTTTGGTTGCACTGAACAAAATCCTTCCATTTTTATTTTAGTAATTAACCCCAGTTGAGGCCTAGAGCTGCCCAAGTTAATGAAGTTGAGATTTGTGTGCAGGATTAATTAGGGCTCAAATAGGAATAAGGGGAGGTGGGGCTTTCTAAATAAACAATGTAATAAATGACAATGAATGGTCTTTAATGCACAATTAAATTGGGATTGTCTTGGGATCAGGCAAAGCACACACAAGTTACTCTCTTAAGCTTGCTTCATATATCTTGCCTTCACTCTTAATGGTTAGAGCCAAGCCAAGCAAGCCCCATGGTAATATTTAAAATACTATGGACAAACACAGACAAATTATGTGATGGCAGCTACCCAAATAAACCAGAACACCTATTCAAATTCACCTTGGGGCTGAAAAACACACAGTATCTGAACATGAAAATCCAATGTCAAAAGATAGTACACCAAAAAAAAAAAAAAACTACTAATGTACATTAATAACTGACACTATTTCACATCCTTTCTATGATGACAAGTGGCTCCAAAAATGGAAAACTGCTGGCCAATTGTCAGTATCTTTGATGTGACTTGCCTACCTGGCAGCAAATATTTTTGGGTAGCTGACTGATGTCTGAGGCAGAGACCCCATGAAGGAGAAGGTAGCTCCTAGTTGACAGAAGATAAAATATTTGCAGATGCTTAGCCTTAGTGGATTACACTAACAACTCACAACGTGGTGGATGGTCAACCTGTTCATCAACTATTGTGTTTAAAGATGTGTTGGGCTTTATGGAGTTAAGGATGACACATTTTCATTTTTTATAGACATCCCAAGCTAACACAAAATGATTTATTTTAATGTCAGATTTATAACCATGCCGTACTTTCCTCTGTGCCATATAAACGGTTGAGGAAAGAGGTAGGCTGTAAGATGTGGTAAAACTCAGGGAAACACTGTGAGTAGAGGAACAGCAGACGGCCAAGACCATCCTGGGTAACATGTTCATTTGTCCATATTTCTTCTTCACTTCTCATGGGACCATCCCTCCTTCTGTTGCTTTATTCCTATATTTCTGAGGGGATCTTCTTAGGAGAGAGATCTCTGTCAGAGAAAAATCTGTGCAGTTTACTTGGCAGCGCTTCACTCATAAAGAGACAGAAAACCTCTGTAGAGTAAAGGTGTGTAAAAGCTATATGTACTATATACTGTATGGTCTGCTCTATTAAAGATGCTTTAGCCTGACTGTCTTACAGGCCAAATTTTCCACAAGAAAGGGCACATCATTTACAGTATGGTATCAGATGATTGCTGTGATCTGTTCTGGTACAAATTAGTATAGCTGCAGAATATTAAATACTACATTTGTCACAGAATGCTGACTACATTATACAAAACATGGGGTTTTTTTCTATTTATTTCCCAGTGCTAATTACTAACACAAATCACCTGTCACAAGAAGAAAGGTTGGGTTGGAAGAGTTTCATCTCCCCCAATACTTACATCACTCCCATAGTACATTTGAATATACATTCATGACAATCATGGTAATTACAAGTGCCCAAATGATGCTATGGGAACACACAGATCAATAGTAGGTGGCATTTGCCTAATTCAGTTTAACATCTGTAATGGGACACCACTTGATAGCACCAGTATACTGACACTCCCACCCTCAGTCGAGGTCTTGCCATCTAATTTAAAATTAGATGGCAAGTGAATAATGCTGCCTGTCTATATTGGTTACTGTATCGCAACATCTGAATTTGTTTTTTGAATAAGAATTTATTATGGCACAAATAACACCAAGTTGTATGTGTCACAGGGAGGCGGGCTCAAGTTCTTATAAAATCAAAAAAAAAAAAAAAAAAAAAAAAAAAGCCTAGGTTTAAAAGAGCCTAGGACTCTGTAAAATGTTAAAGATAAATTGAAATAAAAGCAAGGTCCTTTTTTAAAAAAAAAAAAAAAAAATAAAATCCTGAGGAGAGTTAAAAACAGTAGAGTTTAAAATGAGGCAAACTCAAACTGATAAAAAGGAGTAATGTTTATTCTTAAAAAAACAAAAGCAATCTAAAAAAGCCTCTAATTATAATATCCAATTGCAGACATACAAATGCAGGTATCTACAACAAATCTATGACAGTGAAAAGAAAACAAAAGACTGTCAAAGCTAGGACAAAAGTTTGAGAGTCTGTTAGCTTCCTGTTGTAAGCTTCGGTTCTTCCCCCCCCCCCATCCCACTTTCTACCGCTAGCAGCCTGGTCGTGGCTGCGAACGGCAGTGTTGCCATCTCCGCTGTCTCTGCTACTGCCTTGTGCGTTTCACTCTCGGCGTCTCCAGCTACTGTTCAGTGTTGCCAACTCTTTTTCCAATGAAAGTAGCTAGCACCAGCTCCAAAAGTCCCTAAAAGTAGCTAGATGTCATATGCTCATTTGCATATTTGTGACATAATTACGCAATCATTTCCATAAATCTTAGTGGTTGTCAGCAAGGTAGAAAAAGAAATCTTTAGCCAAATAATCCCAAATTCAATACAGAATTTATTTTACCTTATAATTACTACTTAGGTAGCTTGTATTTGAAGTTAAAAAAAAAAAAAAAAAAAAAAGTTGCTAAGGGGGTCTGAAAAGTGGCAAAGTCACCAAGTTGGCTCTGCATCCCTGTGTTCTCGCTCGCTGCTGCCTCTGCTACTGCCTTGCGCGTTGCAGTCTCGGCTTCAGGCTACTGCTACCGTTGGCCCTGCATCTCCGTGTTCTGTTGCTGCTGCCCCATCTTTCTGGTTTCTCTCCTTGCTAGCTCAGCTGCCGTCTGCTCGTGTCCCCGTGCCTCACACATGCACACACTGAGTGACGGCTGGCCTGAAGGGGGACAAGTCCGTTACGGGGACTGGGGAGCGTTGCCGGCCAGCGATCTCCAGGGCTGTAGTTGAACGGGGTCTTACCCTCCCTTTCCCCCGTAAAACTGTCATGGCGCACCCAGAGGAACACCCTGGAAGGTAGGCTCACACGTCAGACAGCTCTTTCTATCACACTCACCCAACCGTCATCACCGTTCACCGTTCACCGTTCACCGTTCACCGTTCACCGTTCACCGTTCACCGTTCACCGTTCACCGTTCACCGTTCACCGTCACTCCTTTGGTCTGCAGCGCCACAGTCTTCCTGCTCGTTCTTTCATTTCTGCCACATGCTGCTTTTAAATTGTCCTCTCCAGGTGAGTCTCATCAGTGCTGATTGGCACTGGGGGTGGGGCAAGGTCAGGATATACAACACACACTTCAAAATAAAAGCATGCAACAGCAAACAATTAAAACCCATGCAAAAGACTTAAAATAAATAAAAGCACTGCAAACAATTAAAAACATGCAAACACAAAATGTCCTCCCTTGACCTGCACACATATGCACTGGTAAATTGTCAGCCATTGTACACAGGTATCAGACATTGAACTGGCTAAACAGGTGATAAGATTTAGTTCAGATATAGACGATAGATATAGATAAGTCTTTGCTTTGATCAAATCTGCCCTGAAGCTTTTCCGCTGTTTCTTTTGAGTTGCAGCGCACAGCAAGTCAATGCTGTGCTTCCTGTTGGATCATAGTGCCGTGGACTTCCTCCAGTTAAAGGATATGTGTTATTCATTAGAAATCCTGTCCTCTGGCTAGTGAATGCAGAATATTTGAGCTTAGGCCATGAACCAATCAATGTACCCTGCTGGCAAACACACGTGCTTTGGATATCAGTGCATCTGTATATGTCGTGCTACGCTGCGAAATAATCTCATTAAATCATCATCTCTAATCATTTACATACATGATGATGGCAACAAAGTGTTTTTTATGCTTTAAATGCCATAATTAGATTAATATTATCAAATACTATTATACATAATATATGTTATTATGTTTCTAATTCTTGTGTTGTGGCTATATGTCATGTATTTATTTTGGTAATACATATGTTGAGTCATTTGAAGATAACTGCCTTTAAAATGTAAAATCATGAAAACAATATTGTAATGATTAATATAGAAGAATGTTAATACTGTTGTACGACAGATTGAACTAGTGTGAGAATTAATCATTTGATGCCAAGTAATGACCTGAGCTTAGATTCACAGTGTGCCAGTTGTCCATAATATTATGGAAGAAAAGCAGATCAAAGAGTAGAGATGGCATTTATCCACTTTATCCTAGCCTAATGCCAGTTCTCATGTACGCTCTTGAAGTCCCTCATTAAGCCAATGCAAGGTGGCAAAGAAATTGACTCAGCTTACTCTTCCTTCCTTCTAAGTATTTTTCACTGAACCACAAAAACTTTTCTCTCTCTTTTAGTCCATTTACCCCCTCAGCCATGCAAGTTGAAAGCAAAATGTCTTCATCTGTCTGTGAACCCGAAGCACCCAAAAAATTGACATACTTAAAACTGTCTAACACACACATATGGCGAGCCTAGTATATTAATTAGCATTTGGTGAAAAATGTCTGTCAATACAAAAACAGTAATGAATATGCTTCATTCACCAATTATTAAAGGAACACAGGGGGTAGACACAAAAAATGAACCTCCACAATAAAATGCAATCAAAGAGCCCCAAAAACTGCCTCATGATGTTCAGCATTTCTTGACACTTTCTCATAGAGGTGTTGATTCAACTCTATGACATGGTTTCCCTTGTGCTCTTGTTTTATTTCACTGCACTACAAATATACTGATAATGTAAATCCATGTGCATCGATGCCAAATCCAGTAGGGAAAAGGGTTTTTAAGCAAACATAAATCAACCCACATAAAGACAAATAAGCGCGTTGTTTCCAAAAAAATGAAAATATTAAAGCTTTTTGGGTGCCAAAGGCGCACACAGAGCAAAAAGATCAATATCAACTGTAGCAATAGATGCAGATATAATGGCAACATGATTAGACCTCAGTTCTCTTCCTTAGGCATTAAACGCCCAAGAATTGACAGCCAGGTTTATGGAGGAGATATAGAAGCTAAGTGTTGAGGGATGCATATAAGTGAGCGCTCTATATGCAAAACAATTGAACAAGTGTCTTTTCTGGTAGTGTACACTCCAAAGTTTTCTCAAAACACATGTTTTTGCAGAAAAACCGCATTGTGGCTCTTAAACACAACATTGATTTGACCACCCCGACCTGTGTCCTTACATGGAAAGAGAGTTGTTTGCCTATTAGTTAACCACTTAATGAGTGAACATGGTTTTCACAGTTTCTTCCATTGTCACATAATCTATTTTGCAATGTGAATTGGTGTTCTAGCTAAATTTCACAAAAGTCTTTCTTTCTTGCATAAAAACCAAATCAAATACAAAAGTTATATATTCATTTCATAAAACTTCTTTTCATTTGCTTAAAAACTATTTCAAATTTACATGGTATCAAGAGCTGAAATTATCAATGGTTTATGCATCTCTGGAGATATAACTTTTTACATTGTGGCATTTGGCACACACTCAGTGCTCAAGGGCACTAGGCTTAGTTAATGGATACATATTTCTGTTAAATAGATCAAAGTAATGTTTTTTTCTCTCAGTAGGCATTCTGAGTCCTGAGGATGAACTGAAAAAATCTAATGTATTTCTTTCCTCTTTGTCTCTTAATATGGAATGTCCAATTGGAGTCAATCTCACTATTGTTGAGCTGAAAGAGGGCTGTAGACAAACATGTGCAACCTCCATGACACATGGTCACACCAGCCACTTTTATCACCTACCAGCAAGCAGCTTTACCAGGAGGGCATAGCAGAAAGAAATAGCAGAAATCTCACACTACTGCATCCTACATGCAGACGGTCTGACCAACCAGCAGGAGCCCCTGGTGCAGGAAGAAAAACACGAGTTCAACCTAAGAACAACTGTATCTGTTGGATCATGCAACCATGGAATTGATACCACTCTAAGGAATCAAACATGCATATGCATGTGAGTCTCGTTTTGAAACGTAGAGTGCCAAAGCAAGGGTAAGAGCGTGTACAAAGGGGCTCTGTTACTGACTCCTTTTACATTTATCTACATATTTGTTGCCTCTTTAAACTTGAGAGGCTAGAACAATATATGTAAAATGTTTTGCAGCAACATGCATTGCCCAAACTTGATGACCTTACTGAAAAAGCTCAGCTAAATTGATAAATGATATTGATTTATAGACCTGGGATGAAATTGTGTTTTTTGCATGTGTATTTTTTGCATGTTGTTACTTCCAGAATTATTAGTAAAAAATTGTATGTTTACATAAACCGGACACTGGTGTCATCTTGTGTGTACATTTTGATTAGATTTGAACATGCAATTAGCTGGAGAGGGTCTGTGAAGGCAGAACTCAAGCAAACAACATCTTCCTGGAAGGAAGCAGAGAAGACCGCCCAACACTGAACCAGCTGGAGAAAGTTCATCAATGACCTATGCTCCCCAAAAAGCAAAATAGGTTAAATGAGTGAACATGCATTGATTTAAATTAGTTATCTTGTAGGAACATTTCTGTGAAGATTTCTATATATTGTAATTCACTGTCACTGTTGAATCTGAAATATCGTACCATACAGAGATGCCAGTGAATTTTCATTCAGTATTCCTCTGGTCATTCTTAAATAATACACAATGGTATTCTTCTCAACGTTGTTGTAAATGATTGCAGTCTGTGTATGGCAATGTATGGCAAAGTATATCTATAGCACTGTGTCTGTGTACAGCCAGTGTAAAAACAGCCTTTACATCTGCTTGGACTTACTGCTGATGTACTGCACAACACCCTTAGGAATAACCAATGGTGCTGTGTCTGATTGAGCTGCCTGGCTGCAAACATTTCATGACATGGAAAGCAGAGCTAGATGAAGCTCTTTGATGAGGCAAGAAAAACCCACAGTGGAGGCTAAGCAGCATTCCCACCCCCATCTCCCTAGTAGTGCGCTCACCCTCTTTAGGGTGAAACTACAGAATTACAGAATAGAAGGGGATGCTAAAAGTACCCCCATCCTCCCTGCCCTCTGGCTGTGTCTCAGTTGCTTATACAGTAATCTTGGTGACAACATGAAGCCTTGTGACCCATTTGTTCAGATAGTAATAGCAGTAAAAGTCTTTTGTGCATTTTCCAGAGGAGATACAGAAAAGTGGAGAGGCTAAAAGGCTTAGGCCCTTAAGGTAGCATGTGCATGTATCTCTCTCTCTCTCTCTCTCTCTCTCTCTCTCTCTCTCTCTCTAATACTGCTGATGTTTTGGTTTTTCCTCAGATCCAGCATGCTGAGAAGATATGGACGGACTTCACACAGTTGCAGTAAATAAAGCGGTGCAAGCCGAATGTGGTCCACCAATTTATCAACAAAATTATAAAAAATGTACGAATAAAGTGAGCTGGAGCTATTGGGTGTCAATTCAAAATTAAATCACAGAAATAAAAATACAGCTTGGATTGGATTTAAAAAATAAAAATGTTGTTTGAGAGGCAAAAGTATTGTTTCACATCTGATTATTAGGCAACCACTAAATCACTAAATCCATTACCTTATAATTATTATCTCCTTGCAGATATGATTGCAATTGATTGGTAAAACTTACAGTAGATAAGTATTTTGGTGTGGGCTAAATCATACACAATAAATATCTTAGATGCATGTTTTTACTGTAAGATTACCGCTCACCTTGTATCTGTCAACCTTCACAACAACAAAATATTTAAAACTGAAAAGTAGTCATGTTGCTATTAGTCTCGCTTTGCCAGACCCTCCTCCAATGAGGAAGGAGGGTCTGTCTACTCCACATAGCATTAGGGGATGGGAGCAAAACATGCTCTGGTTAAATGGCATTTCTTTAAACCAATCAGAATCGTCATGGGCCGTGCTAAACGCCGCACAGAGGCGCTGCAAAATAGTCGTGCGAGAGAAAACAGTGGTTCAGTATCAAGAGCCTTATTCTTTGAATATGCAATGGTCAGCAGTGAGCTTTAAGTCAAAGATCAGTGCTGCATCCAGTAAATGCAAAAAATGCAACCATATAACTTCTATTATTTCCTTTTTGTGTAACCTTTTGACTGATTGGCCCTTCTTTTCCCTCTATGATGATTGAATGAAATACATTTTAGAATGGTTGCATTTTTTTTATTTGTCTTGTACTTGTGCTCCATGTGATGCTGTTGGTGGCAGGGGTGGCTCTTCGCCGGACTCTGGAGGTGGAAGGCCCAAGGAGAATGAATGCCCCTTACTAACTGATTGACTGCCTCTATTGTTAAAATGCACATGCAACAATATCACCATGACCTAATGGGGCACACTTTAGACCAACGCTGAGTCCTGACAGCGAAGCATCTGTGTCCCTATTCTGCAAATTTTAAGACACTACTTCAAAAAAAGAGCTAGGCTCAGAATTTAGCACCTGTCGGTGCATATTTGATGTATTTTCCCACTGCCTGATTTGGTAAAAGTGTAATAAAGTTTACCCACACTTACAAATTGCCATAGAAACATAGAGAAATGTACCAGTTAAAGTTCAGTCTAGGACAGATGGGTGTTTTGTATGGCAAAATGTATGTTCTGGTTGTGGTTATGTTATAGAGAGTATGCAAACTCCATTGGATCTGTGTATGTGTAAAGCATGAAGAAGTTGTAAGTGAGGTCATCCTAAATCCAGGTTATTTGAACTCAATCAGCTAACACCAACTGCTGTTCTGACTGCTCACATTCATTCCTACCCTCGCTGCCAACAGTCCTCCAGACCTGAATATGTGCCAGAAAACCCACGCAGACACAAAGAGCAAACTTCACACAAAGACATGGTTGGTTTCAACAAGCTAGGGAATTTTTTTTTTTTTTTCTCTGGTTTTATCTTGAATCTCCAGTACAAACATTGCATCCAAGATACCTTAAACAGAGATAATTAGGGCTGTTCACCCTTAGGGCATGAATAAAGTACCGTATATCAATAAAGTATAGTGGGCCAATTAGTTTGCGCTCAGTCAACCTTTATATATTATTGACTCCCAACCAACACCCTCAACTCCAGTCAAGAAGGCTGTTTTAAATGGAATATGTGAAAACAAGATGTCTTTTTTATTTGTTTTGTGTCATCATGACTGAGCTAGGCTAAATAAGTAAGTTATTCATAGGAAACACTTTTTTTCCCCTGATGCATTTAACAATAAAGCATTTCAGACATTTAAGACATCAACTTATAAACATTTGCATATCAGGTGAAATACTTAGAAGCAGCTTTCAACTGTTTGTACCTTAGATAAAAAGGAAGCCAAAGCTGACAGGAATAGTGCACTTATTCTAATATTAACATAATGCTGTTCATGTATGTGTGTGTGTGTGTGTGTGTGTGTGTGTGTGTGTGTGTGTGTGTGTGTGTGTGTGTGTGTGTGTGTGTGTGTGCATGAACCAGTATACATCAATATCAAATCACTGAAATAACTTTTCATGGCCATACAGATTATGTTTGTTTCAATCTCTGTAAAATACCAATTTCATTATTATATAAGTAATCCTGTTTTATGATTGTGCAAACCTTGTGCCACATACGAAAAACATCTTAAGATTGTTTTTGTCATAAGGAAAAATTTAGGAGGAAATATATTTTTTGAGTTGCACCACTGGAGCAGGTGGGTGTGTAGCTGCCCTGCATTGACTGTATGCTCTAACATTTTCCCAGACTGTGCACTTGAATTAATGCACGGGTCCTGCTGCCCCAAGCGCCCCTACATTTAAAGTTCAAGATTGTGTCTTTTGCACAATCTTAAAGCCCCAGTGTGTAACGTTTGTAGTTGTTCATTATCAAAATCTGTATTGCCCTTCACAAACGTGTCCTTTTTCATGAATATTGACCACCACCATCAATTTCAAGTATTCCTATTAGCTTGGAATTTTACATTTGTGCTTGCATGAACTGGGGTAGACACTCCATATTCATGCGCCATCTTGAAATATGTTAGCCGGGGCTAGCAGGCTATACTGCTCCGCCTTTTGCGTTTTCGACTCACAGCTGCTGCTGTGAGTCCCAGCCCAGCCCTGGCAAGTTTGAAGAAGGAAACATGGAGGACCACACGTATTCAAAATCCAAATTTCAGGGACAGGAGTCTTCTTCGCCTAGAGAAAAATATTGAAAAGAGCAAGAGACCGGAAAAAGAGTGACCATTGGAGCTGCTTTGGAGGCACACACCAAATCCCAACTAGTTAATTATCCTCCGGACCGCTGCACTTTTCTTTCTCTTTCCTTTCCATCGGGTAGGGCGCGTACCCGCTCGTAGTGTGAAGCGCACGTTTGCGCCACTCTCCGACATGAACTCATGGATGTATTAAGAGAATGCATGAACAACAACCGCGGCTGATAGACGGCCTTTTGTACACATTCGCTTTTTGATGTGTGAAGGCTACCGTAGCTGCAATACTGCGTGGCGAGAGAGTTGATTGCGATATATGATCTCAACGCTAGATGGGAGTAATTCTTACACAATGTAGCTTTAAGTGAATAAAGCAAAAAATATATTGTTTTCAAGCCAATTCATGTAACTTTGAAATTCACATATTTACTTTCTCTTTCATGAATTGTAAATTCGCTTTGCGTCTATACCAGCTACTAACAGGTCACAACATATACTGGGTGCCAATGGTGGCCAGTGTCTTAAGAAAGGAACCCCAGTGAGCTTGGGGTGACGAGGGCTGGGCCCGGCATCCTCTGGTGCGTCCTCAACCATACACTGACAGTTCACTTCAGTTTCAGTTCATTTAGTCTAACATGGAAACACAGACAAAAACTAAACCAAATGACTTCAGGGAGGAGGGTTATTATTCATTGTCCATCACAGGCTTCAAACTTGTTTCACTATTCCGCAACACGCCAACTCTCTTGTGTTTTTATTTCCCTCCTCGTTCTCTGTCTCTTTTTCTCGTTTGGCATCTGGCCCTGACAGACTGATATTAGATAAGACCCACCTCCTTGAGGCTCAGCAACCAATCAGTTTGACTCTATTCATTAAGGATAGGAACAATCAGTTGTGTTGAAGGTGGTTGATTTATCATCAGAAAAGAAAATGCAAACATGCTAACATATTGCAAGAGTTGGAGATAGTATATGGCATTTTACCCAATTACAGTTTTTGTCAATTATTCAAATTGGCTAAATAAAGAATGACAAACTGTCTTCAAAAAGATATTAATGCATGTACATTGATATACACTGGCACACATACTGTTCAATATGTGACAATGTCCCCTCTCAAAAGAGAACATGAGCTTATAACAGGCCCTGAATCACTGAAGTGAGGATGTCTAGCTCCATGAATTACACTGGCCTTGTTGTTTCTGGATCGGCTGAAGCCTGTAGGGACTGACTTAGAGTAATGCCTTGCCCCATATCTCCCTCAGCACTCAGCCAAATGCAGCTACGCAACAGCAGCCCCACTTAATGTGATCTTCCTTGGCTTTCTGAGGTGGAAGTGGCAGAGAGACAAAGGGCAAAGAAAGAGTCAGTTGACTCATTGATGCACGCACACACTCAACAGTGTGAAACCACACTCCAAAAATAGTTGGTGGATTTATGTGTGTGTGGGTGCATTTAAGTGTGCATGCAGCTCACATGTGAGGCTCTGCAGGCTCGAGCATCTTGTATCTCAAGATTTCTCTCCCTCTTCAGTTCCTAAATAAAGCCTGCTCAGTGAAGTGGAGGAAGAACACAAGAGAATCAATCATACAATTATCCAGATTTCCTCTGTCACTTCAAACGGAGAAGAACTCTGACAACTGACCATTGTGTTGGTGTGGGCGCGGGTGAGCGTGACTGTTTTTTATCAGCACAAACTTTGTTATAATAGAGAGTAAGCTATAGTGCTGCCAATCCTCTTGGCTGGCAGTGGTGTTTAGTGGCAAAAGTGTGAGGCTGAAGCAAAAAGAGAGAGGCAGAAAGAGATTTCAGGAAAATAGAAAAAGGTGCTTTTTCAGACATAACCTCGTGGTAGTCTTATACAGCATCTTACAATATGTTTTGCCTTGTGGTTGAGTGCATGTGTGTGTGTGTGTTTGTATTTTAACAGGATTAAATCAGAACTGTGTAAACAATACAAAACCCTGATCTTTAAACAAGCACATGCAGTTATCTGCAATAAGCAGCAAACAGTTTGGTACTTTCTCATTCGATACTGGAGCAGCAAACCTGTGCTTTACAAACCAAACCTCAACTCAGGTAATGCTTCCATCAGTCCTGTGGCCTGTGATTAGATAAATAAGAAATTAATTTTATTCATCCAGTGTGTTCCTTCCATCCCCTCCACACACATACAGTTGCATCTACTGTATGTACTCTAAGAGTGAGAAAAGTTTCTTTGGTATGAAGCTTCTTAGAATGGTTCCCTTGGATGAGAGACCCGTTGTGCTTACTGATCATGTCTTTAATGAAAGAGGAGAGTCAAAAACCCTGAGTCTACCCATCTCTCCTCTCTCAGACGACTCTCAGGTTCTACATCATTAACAAGCCAACCTCCTGGTATTGATTGCCTTGTGAAACTGAAATATTCACAGGATTCTTACAATAACAAGAATACATGGGGGAATTGTTTTCTTTATACCTGTGCCGCCTCAAAGGCTTTATGGAGTCAGAGGCCGAGACCAAAGGCGATTCACATTCATCAGAGGGTCGAGTGGTGTAGATTTTACCACAGCACTGCCTCGGAATTAAGCACTCAACTGTGTTGGTGTTAACTCTGTATTAACAGATAGAGTGTATCTGCAAATTAGAGCGCTGAAACAAGTATAGCTTTGTTTGGCATAGAAGCGCACAAAATAATGACATTTCTTATGTTATTCTAAATACATAATAGAGATACCAGGAATTTACATATTATGAATGGATAAACATCAAAGATTGCATAAATGAGTATTCAAGATATATTCCTTTTGCTGGTGAATATTTAGCAGTTAAGAGCCAACTTTCTCCCTCAGGAGTTGATAGAGACTGAAAAACTGAGTTAAAAAGTGATGGAACATTGGATTCACCAGTTGGCCAGAAACACCACTCCAAGATGACAATATGTCCAGGTTGTTTTAAGCTTGTTTCTTCTGCCCCCAAATGGCCATTATTGCAGGTTTAAAAATGTTTGTATTGTATTTTTACCTTTATTGGATAACTGAAAGTGAAGAAGCTGGAAAGGGGAAGACAGAGAGAGGGGTGTGACATGCAACGAAGGCACCTGGCTAGAATTGAACCGACGTTGTGGTTATGTGGCATGGACTATAACCATTCAGTTACCAAGGTGCTCTTAAACTTCTTTTTTTTTTATAGTATCTATGTTTGGCATCTTTTTCTGCAATAGCCTTTCAGTGTATTTATATTAATTAATTACTTCTCATTATGATATTTTTTTATTGTTATTAGCTAAGTCTGCTATTCCAACTGGTTCTCACGCCCCTCGTAAAATATGGATGCTTGGGCGGTGGCTCTCTCTCAGCGTCAGATACGATGCAAAAAGCACCCTTTGGCGTATGTATCTAAGGCACCGTGCAGAGCAGCAGCACAACCGCGGAACTGTAAGACGACGTAGTATTAAGAGTGACAACGGTAGCGAGAAGTACGAAAGACCGAAATGCCTTGTTGGGGTGGTGGATGGGTCAAACAACACAAGACTTTCACCCAGAACACCGGGGTTCGTGTCCTGTTCTTGTCCCGATATTTTCCTAAACCTAACTGTCCCGACGCTAAAGGAGACTTTTATTGTGACCAAGCGTCCGTATTTTACGCGATGGGAGAATGAGAATGTGTTGGCAATTCCTGTGCGAGATTCTGAGAGAAAGAAGAAATTGCCATCATGCACACACACACACACACACACACACACACACACACACACACACACACACACACACACAGAAGAGAGTCACAGGAAGCAATGTAGGCATGTACTAATTGTCTCAGTCGTCTCAATGAGTTCTCAGCTGTATCAGAGTTGTGTTAAGTTACTGCTAATGCTAACCAAACACTTTACTGGTAAACCACAGGGTGATTTTCTTGTGAAGCAGCCTAAGGGCATGCACTGTATTTGTCAGTTTAGTGTTACGTGGATTGCATCTACTAAACAAGAAATGGGGTTTTTGGCAATTATTGCCATCAGATCATGTATTATTTTAAAGGGATTAACTTAATAAGAAGAAACAGTGAGCTGTTAAACAAAGAGCTGCAGGCAAAAGGCTGCTACCACACCCTGTTTTTGCTATCGGCCTGATAAAAAAAGGCTATTATTAACTTTATCTTTTATTAAAACAACGCAATGCCCTGAATCTTCTCACCCAACAGTTTATTTAGCTGCATTGTAAAGAGATACACAAGTTGCTCTTCTTTTGCATTTCTAACACCAATACATGTTGTGCCAATACACCTGTCATTTCCAACAGAACTGTTATCTGTAGCAGTAAAACACACTTGCTGTTACCACCAGTAATCACAGGTGTCACCAAATGAAGTCTGAAATCTTAAAGATTCTATCTTTATTGGGTTGGTATAAATATGAAAAGATTAAAATGACTGGGCCTCCAACGGTGTATTTGTTTTGCTAAAATGAAATTTAGGCTTTTGACATAGCAGGCAACATTTAGAGTATCAGCCCCACTATGCCTCCACCTTGTGCTCCCTCTCAATGTCAGTGTTGCCTTATTTCTGTACAGATCTCAGCCGATTAATATCTTCAGTCTCCTTTGCAAGCAATTCCGGACATTATATATATGTTTTGTTAAAGGCCTGTTTTGTGTTTGTGTAGGGAATGATTGATCACAGGGGGAGAGGGGACAGGGGAGTAGGGACAGCCTAGTGATATAAATCACATCTGATAGAGGGCACATAGATAATTGGTTGTCTGGCCCTATAGTCACGAGGAGCGGCCCACTATCTTCTAGGGGGAGATAAACTAGAGGGCAGTACACAATGATAACAACATGCTTGACTGTCAACAGATGAGATGCAAAACTACCCCCTCCCATCTCCCCCCCTACCATCCATTGTTTCTCTGTCCGTTTCTCCTGCCCTCTTATTGTTCGAATAAGAAGTGGCGAGGTTAAGTGGATTGAAAATCAGTCGGCGGAATGTTTCTGTTTATTCTTCTCGCTGTCCTATTTCTTAAAGCATTTCAGCTGCAGCGGTCATCTGTGAATAGATTTTCTGTGGGTGACCACGGTGAAGTCTGATCAATACAAAGGCATCATCAAGGACTTCTAACAGCCACGCTAGTGACGCTCTATAAGATTCTTACTCTCACTTTCTCCCTCTCCTTCTTTCAAAAACACCTCTTGTCCCCTTCACCATCCCTCACACTTTTCGGGGGGTGTCCGCCGCCTCACTCAGCAGTTTTAGAGATAAAAGGAATGTCCATGTTCATCTGACACACAGTCTTGATTAAATAGCCTGACAATGCGCCAAATGTATTGCACTGTTGCCAGGGAGACCAAACTGACCTTGGGTGTTGTGTTGTGCGTCAAGAGTTGCCAAGAAGATACTGAGTGTACGTTCCAGTGAGGGAAAGGACAAAATACGCGGCACTTCAGAGGAGAGGATGGCTATTTGTTTGAAAGTTTGAAGTAAGGGATGAAAATATATATCTACTCCCTGACAACAACAAAAGGGTAAACATAATTCAGTTGAGTTTGTCATCTTGATTATTGTTGCAACCACTTGAAGATTGATGTACACAAAGTCAAGTAACAAAGTACAAATACATTGTTACCTTACTTAAGTACAAATTTTGGGTATCTATACTTTACTGAAGTAATTATTTTACAGCAGACTTTTTACTTCTACTCCTTACATTTCCATGCAATTATCTGTACTTTCTACTCCTTACATTTTTAAAATAGCCTTGTTACTCCTATTTCAGTTCGGCTTGTTTTCATTCCGGCTCGTTCAAAAAAACACAAAAACCTATCCATATAAATCGCGCCATCCGGATAGAGTAAATTTGATTGTGGTTGGATGAGAAGTATAAACATATACCATTCCAACACCCTATTGGTTTGTACGCGATCCATCGCATCTGCACATGACACAAATCACGTCACACTCCAGCAAGGAAATAGCAGACGTATATAGCCTAGTACTAGTACGAAGATGTCCGTGCCAGAGACTCAAGAGAACTCGAGCAAAATGTCCCAACCAAGCACCAGCGAGGAGGTTGGTAGCCAGGTAGACCAGCCAACCCTTCTACATCCCTGGCCGTACCTGGAAGAAATTTTCGAAATGGTTGGATGCAAAAACAACTCCTTTCGAATGCGCTGCAAGCTCTGCGCGCCCAAGTACCACGAGCTAATTGTTTCCAAAACTTGCAAATTGATATTATTTTTTTTCCCTTACATTACTTTTATTTTTATACTTTAAGTAGTTTTAAAACAAGTACTTTTACACTTTTACTTGAGGTTGAGTTGATACTTCAACTTCTACAGAAGTCTTTTTAAACCCTAGTATCTGTAATTCTACCTGAGTAATGAATGTGAATACTTTTGACACGAATAATAATGAATAATAGTGCAAGGATTAATATAGCAGCAGTACAGAATGCAATGCACTTCCTTTATACTTGCTGCATAAAAATACATTTCACAAACCTGTGTATTGGATTAAATATTTCCCGAGCCCATGGTGCAATACTAGAGAGTGGAACAAAACATGTCTTGAACTTTTGATGTAGGTTTTGCATTTTCCCTTTTTATTTTATTTTCTCAAAGCAATTTTTTTTTTAAATAAATTTGACTAAATTGAGCTTTGCATCACATTAACAAAATACTTTTTTAAAGCTTCTGAGCGTAAGGCAAACAATCGATACATGTGAAAACAAGGATTTAGATGCCACAAAGAATTTACCACTCATGTCAGATCCTTCACCTTTAAGTAATGCAACAGATTAGCATAAACACGGTCTCTGTACATATTCATTTGCATGAGATCTTTGTTGTACCTTATCTGTCAGAGAGCACACTGTAAAAATGACACGACAAAGCTTGAAAGACTAATGTGGCATTAGGAAAGTCTCTAGTTAGAGCCTCATGTTGTGTGGAATCAGAACAAACAGTGAAAACAGATGCAGGAGTCTTCTCTTTAAGTGAGAGCTGCATCTCCTCTCTGCGGAGTCCTTTTGTGCAGCTGAGGTTTTTGTTGTTCCAGGGGCTTTTGATAAGGCCTTCTGCTCTTAGCAAAATTTGGAACTTCACTGTAGGGTCCTCAGGTGGGAGTATACTCACCTGCTGCTCTGTGTGCCCATTTGATCATTTGGATACAGACAGACAGACAGACAGACAGACAGTGAGGTTCCATATTTTCATACATTGACCTCCAGGCCCCATTGAACTCTAGTGTTGTATTTCCCTGATTTCCCCAGTATCAAAATCAAACAAGGTTTTTTTGAGTCCTAATATTAATACAATCAAGCATGGAATCAAACATGCTGCACTTATACTCTTAAATAAACACACACACTTACATCCACAAGGGAGAACAAAGCCAAAATATATTGCCACACGTATTGTTAACCATTTCTTCCTTAGTCAGAGGGAATGCATGGTTGTTGGGCCCTCGTTTTAAGATTGCTTTAGCAGCTGGATGCTTGACATTGGCTGCTAGGGTGGAAGAGGAGGAGGAGGAGGCGGAGGAGGAGGCCTTGATTATTGTCATTCACATCACACCAAGCCTCTGTGTGTGCCTGCTAATTGATGGGGTTTTTCCTCTTGATTTCTTTGGGGGAAACAATCCAGCAGATGTACATTCATTTACGATGGGGAGATTGCTTCCATTGCCATCATTGTCCATCCATTACCATTCTACCGGCACCAGAGACACACGCACACAATCTTCCACAGGTAATAGGCTCTTGTTTGTGTTGTTGTTTGCTTAACTTGTCAGGTTTGTTATTTTTGTCAATGAAAAATAAAAAATAAAAAAGAGTATAAGCCGGGTTTTAGCTATTTGGCGCACTTCTCTCTGAAGAAATATGATGGTGCTCCTCAGTTGTTAATTGCAAGCTTACTTGCCAGCTTCCTGCTGCTGTTTTGACAAGTTTCTTTCTACTGAGAGCAAGATTGCATACTGTAGAATTAGAAAACAAAATGATGCAATAAACTAGTTAATTCATTGCCAATATGGTATAAAATGCAAAGCAAAGACCTTTGTCACAAACTGACTATACTTTCTCTTCTATAAATCATACATTTGTTCGATCCTAAATAAAAAAAAAACAGAAGAAAATGAAGTTACTTAAAGTGGACATATTATGCTTTTACGTATTTTCTGTAATAATACATTTTATTTGTATTGCACTTTGTATTGCCACATCTACAATGTTATAATGTCGGATTTTCATGTTAAACGTAAAAACGTTAAACTTGAAAATTTCAAATAATGAGGTAAACGTATTTTAAAGAAACCCACTTGAGCTAAAACGTTCAGATTTCCAACTGTTCTGAATGCTCCAGTTTCAACAGTTTTTTCTACTCTCTGCTAAGTGTTACGCAACTCTAAGCCGGCCTTCTATGATTGGTCATTGGTCAAATTCTCCCCAATTTCGGGTCGCATTCCTGCTGAATTGGGTAGTGTTTGGTTCAGCAGCCTATATCTATTTTTGACCGTAGAAAGTGCTGCTTAGTTCCATTACAATCTAACGTTAGCCAAGTGCTAAATATTAAGTAGTGGCATGCTAACGCAGGATAGCTGTAATCTTGGCGGCCAATGCTGGTCATTTCTCCCCAATTTTGCAGTCAAATTACTGCTGGGACATGTCTGGTTGTGAAGTATTTGGTTTAGAAGCCTTTATTGGTGATTTTCCATGGTACAAAGAACTCATATATACTCCTACAGAGCATCTCATACATTGGGTGAATACAGGTACAGCAGCCATGGGCAGTATGAGAATTTTTTGTGAACATGTTCAAGTACAAACACAAAATACAAGTTTCATCCTGAAAATGTGATATAATAGTTTTATTTATTTAATTAAAATGAGGCAACTTATTTGATAAAATGTGATCTCTATCTGCGGTGGTCCTGTTTTTCTCTGTGTGCCTTCCTGTGTGTGCATGCCTCCATTGACACATGCAGTTCCCATCCTTGGGGCCCCATCGATCTTGCCCAGGTAAGTCCTCACATGAATAATCAAACCCAGCTACCACCAGCCCTTCCTAATCAATAACTAATTCGACAGCAAGGCCCCAAAGCAACAATTCATAATAAATGTAAAGCATAATTTATACATCTGACCTCTTTGTTATGACAATGCCCATCTGAACATGATCATAACAATAGCTAGAATCGATCCGGGTCCAGTTCACGAGGAGGTGAGTCCGGTTGTGCCAATTAACTGAATTAAGGTAACAGCACCTTTGTATTGTTATTGCCAAGGGAGCATACGATCTATGTCAGTAGCAGAATTGCTGATATAACTGAAAACATTGCACAACCTTGGCTGTCACTAAAGCTGTACTTTTACCCCCAGCCCATACATTAAGGTTAATCAGAAAGTGATGTGTAGTGTGCACTGTGCAGTCAAGTGTGTACATGTGTTCGTGTGTGTGTGTGCATATGCATCAACAAGTTGACTTGACTTGATTGTCTGGAACTCATCTGCCAACTCTCCACTCAGCCCGAAGCACAATCCTGTTGCAGGTCTTATACAGCAGTCTTTTACAAAAGTTTCCCAGAGTTTCATCACCATTGTTACCATCGCTTAAACTATTGCCATGACTATAACAACCATGTTTTTGTGCAGACATTTTGTGGGGCAAGACCTAAAGTTAACAATCTTAGAACACCCACAGAAGTGATATCCTTTGAATACAAAATCCACATTTCTCTGAAATAATATGAAAGGAAGTGTTCTCACAATGGCACATGTATGCTATTATTAGTGGTAGTAGTGACAAACTGACCAGTTTTCCAGCTAACACAGACATGTCATGTCTGCATGTATCTGTATGCATAATGATACATATTCTTGGGAGGGTATTACACTGGAGTAGTAGGACAGATTGAAGCCACAACACAGTTAGCCTTAGTCAGCTCCTGTGTTTTCAAAGGCACATATCTGGGTGGGAAATCACCCATTGTACCTTAATTTATTGTCTCAAACACCATGACAGAGTTAAAAACACAAAGAATTAATATGTTAAATCCACCCTGACAAAGAATAAAATATTAAAACCTTTTGTTTTAACTCTGTGGCAGCTCTGAGATGTATATCTGAACAAGACTTGAAACACATGCTTGAGTTTATTAAAACACAGTAAGTAACTAATCATGTGTACAAGGTTGAAGATGAGATTACCTTTGATGAGTAGTGCAGCAGATATATTTAACTACCTGACACCCAATTAAAAAGAATATTTTCCAAATAAGGCTGTAGAGTGCCTTTATTTGTTTCATGTCCAAAAAGAAGCAAATATGCAGCGTCAACCACATATGCAGACTTAAATGATTTCCAAAGTTTAACCTAATTAAACATGTAGGTATCAGGTGAAAATTATTAATTTAAACTGTTATAGAAATAAAGTAAGGCAGGTTGAGTAGATTTCCAAAGAAAGGGTGTGCCAATGGGTCCCTTTCAGAGCAGACATGTCATCACAAGAGAAGTAAATGTGCAATTAGAAATGGATACATTCCATTCAGGTGTGCAAGTTCCATGTGCATGCTGGCTCACTTTCCTGGCTTACTGGGACACTTCAAATGAACAGAGCCGTCAGTAATGACATTAGAAACACCGGTGCTTTTCCCACTAAGACAACAGTACATTGATCAATGTGCCCATATATTAGAAAAATACAGAGTTTTCATTATGAGATGCATAAGAGTTGATCACAAAATACATACATTTAGGTCTATAAGAAAGCAATAAATTGAATTCTTCATTGAGACCTCATGATGACATATAATAGAGTCTGTATTACTAGAGAAGCTCTCTTTGGAGTACTTTCCTGTCAAACTTAACTCCCCTGTGGGCTGCCATTACTTTTCCTATCCCAATGCACTGATGATCTTTAATACTTCTCTTCAACTAAATGGCTTGCTGTGTGTCAATTTATATCACAACATTATATTCAAGCAGTCAGCTGGCATTTAAAAGTGTAAATGGGAATAATGGACACGTATAGTGAATGCACGCTGCAGCCCCCTGGATTGATGAAGCATTTAAGATTCTGATAGACACCAGAAATATTTTAGCTGGAGCTACCTGGGTATAATTGTGCCGGCAAAGTTTTTTTTATCTCATAAAAATAAATGTATATTAGTTAAAACAAAGTATTCTACAGTAGTTTTTTGTTGTAGATGTTTTGTCATTTAAATGTGTGTATTGGAAAATGTTGTTCTTTGTCCTGTCCCTATTGTCCAATTAACACAACAAAAAAGTATAGCGTGTACAACAACAACATTACCACTTATACAAATCTGATGACAGATCAAGAAGCTTTGCAGCCTCAAACCCTAGTGGTACTGATTAACAACTTTTAAGGTGATGATCTTGAATGCTATGATGTTCTCAAACGTTTAACAACTATAATTATTAGTTATTAATGTAATAATTGAACCACAGATTTTGCAGTTAGTAACAAAAACATATAATTGATATTTAACATTTGTTGGTGTTACTCTATGATAAATAAGCATCAAAGTGAGGGTTTATGGGTGAAGTAGTGCACTGCGGAGTAAGGTCTGGCTCCTCCTCCACATTGCAGGATACGAGAAAAAAAAGCTTGGTTGTTTGCATTTCTTTAAACCAATCACAATTGTCCTGGGCGGCGCTAAACTCTTGCACTCCGATTAAAAAAAAAAAGAAAAATGCCACATATAATATAAAATGAAGTTATCTGTTCACAATGTTAAATTAGCTGGATACATGGTTAAACGTAATTTGCTTTTACCAGTGTATCGCTGTGTGTAACGTTACTTCGTCCCTGCCACAATCAGTCCTAAAACGTCCCAGTTAGATAGTAAATGCCGTAACGTTAAACATATTCTTTGTAAATCTTTACAATTATTCCCCGAAAGAACCAAGCAGGCCTGCCTTATTGCACCATTCAAATTTTCTTTAAAACATACCATTTTCAGCATGTAGCTTGCAAGCTCAAAGTTTGTTGTTGTTTCCTGAAACGAACGAGTTTTGCAAGGTGAGGGACATCTGACGATTATCTGAAACCAGACTATGGGTGTAGTAGTAAGAGAACAGTCCTTATGTGTACTTGACATTTAGTCTTTGGGTCCAAGTACATATAAATGCTAGATTTGTGATACCTCTCTCTCTCCTTTTCATGGCACAGTTGGTTAGTTTTCAGCCTTACACACCCTATACTGTTGTGTTAGTTAAAAAAAATATGCAGTTCCAATTTTACAGTGTAGTCTCCTTTCTTTATGGCAAATCAGGCAGGCTGTCGCAACCTGTAAGATATAAAAGTTTACTATCACTGCTAAATCAGTATTCATTGTGCTGAAGATATTCCAAATTATAACTAGCAACTGGTGGATAGAGCATACAATGTAATATTTGCATGATACACACAGCAATTCCCAAGTGTTGTGCTCTTTATGCAAACACAGTATAATTTTCCAAAATAACAAAATTGTAATTCCACTCAAATAGCTTCTCAGGAAACGATTTCTTGTTTTTGTTGCTTGCCCTCTCCAATTTCTCCCTTGGTTGCTCACCATCACACTTAAGACACATCCAAATAAGCACTGCTACACACAAATAGTCTTGTGCTCAAGTTAATTATTTTCTATGTTTGACTAAGTATTATTTGTGAGCTCATCGATGCTTTGATTGAACCAAAGTGTGAAAATAGGTTTGAATCCAAAAGCACAACTTGGAGACCATACTGGTAAAATAAAAGGTTCAAGTTTACTCGAGGTCGAAAACAGGCAAAAGTCAAAACCAGAATGGCAGGTTAAATGACTCAAGGTGAACAGAGTCCAAAAGGCACACAGAGAGAAAGTAGAAGAACAATAGACGATCTGGCAGGGGATGAATGGAAGTGAGACATTATGCTACTGGGCTTACAGACATGGAAAGTGGGGTGGATTTGCATCCACTGGGGCAATCAAAGACGGGTTGATAGCTTTGGAAATGGGTAAGGGAAGCGAGAATCTAATTTCCTGTAATCCACCCTCAGAGGTAGTTCCCACATAGCCATCCCAGACCCTCTGCCCTGGGATGTAGCGAGGGACCAGAATGCGGCGCCAGATTGTTGCTCTTCTGGTAGCAGTCAGAGGTGTGGAGGAATGTGGACCGAGCCCTCATCTAGGTGTGGTGACAGTGACAAACAAAACCCTGGACCAAGGTGAAGCTGGCCTCCTTCTCTTGTTCAGGGGAAAGTGGTGGTTGATAGCTGAGGAAGCACTGACGCTACTGAAAGAAAGAAAGCACTAAAAGGAGATTTAAAAGTTTAGTTAAAACTATCTATAATTGCAGGAACGTCTTTCTGTCTGTGTGTGCATGTGTGTGTGTGTGTGTGTGGGGGGGTGTTAAGTGCATATCTCTCGAACCGTTAGTCCGATGGATTTCAAACTTGACAGGTGTCTTACTATGGGCACGAGTAAGTTCAGTGCCAAGATTGGCATTGTTTGGATAAGAAATGCAAAAGATATTGTAAAATATATAGGTAAAAGAAGCACACATTGGCTTTTGCCACTGTAGCCACTGGCCACTCCCCCTCTCACACTGAGTGAGCAGGACTAGAGACAGAGAGAGAGAGAGAGAGAGAGAGAGCAGCGCAGCTTTGGCAGCTAAAATGTGACATACACCTCAGACCCACAAAAATGTGCAAAGTAGCACTACTTTGGACTGTCTTTTACTTTGAATAAACAAACGACAATTCCTGAATAAAAGGACGTTTCAGAATCCCACACATGCAAAGCACAACCAGACAACAAGTGCAGACAGAGCGTGATGCCACTTATGGGCAAGCTATCTATCTTATAAAGTGAGACATATCTGTATGTGTGTCCGTGTTTTGGGGGGAAGGTAACCTGCACATCAGCGCCTCTGACTCTTTTCTGTGCAATGCAAGAAGATCTCAGAGCTGAACTGGGCAGATAGCCTACATCAGATTTCATCAGACTCACCCTGGGTCGGGTTAATTAAGTCGCCAAAATACCCCCCGCAAATCAAATCTCCTACTTCACTGTTAACCGTCAAGCCACCTGTATGGAAACCTGTATGAACATCTCTGCTGAAATGTTAAATTTCAGAAAAATCGTTAACGATCCGACAAGAGATCTCTCTCTCTCTCTCTCTCTCTCTCTCTCTCTCTCTCTCTCTCTCTCTCTCTCTCTCTCTCTCTCTCTCTCTCTCTCTCTCTGTGCACACACACACACACACACACACAGTCCGGTTTTGGTGGTTGATGAACGCAGATATGTGCTGTTTAGCTCTCATAACGGGCAGGGTGGGTAGCGCACTGCCATGAGTCCATGACGCTAATGTCTGATTACTCCACATTTTAATTGTGATATGTTGTGATTACATTCTGATTCTGCAATGTTCTCTGTCAGGTAAATATAGAAGCACAATGTCTTCCTCCATAGGCGCCGATTTATGTTTTCCTCCGTGGGTGCTCACGGGCTCATGCTCTTTTAAAAAAAAAAAGTAGTCAAAAAATGTTTGCATTTCAGAACCATAGGAAACGGACAGTGGCCGATACAAACACACTATTAACTCGATAATAAAGCCGTAAAGTTTCAACTCAGGACAGCACCACTTCTCTCAAATACAGATAGGATTAGAGATGAGAAGTTTAACTAACCACCAACTACCGCTGACCTAACAAGCACCACAACCGGCCACTCGCGGTGCTCTGTATCTAACGCGCAGTAACCGATTCTGGGGTATCAACCGCGATCAGCTTCGTGGGAAATTAAGAACTCTCTGCATTGGTGGTGGATGTCGTTGATGCACTTGTATCATTAGGTTTGCTTTTTTAATAACAAATCTGTCCATTTAATTCTCACTCTGATTACCTAACGCACATGCACGCACTGTAGGGGGGATGGAGGCGTTTTCATCCAAGAGACGCTGTGATTGGTGGATAGGATATGGAGCAGGGGACTGACAGCGACATAACCAATTACACTATGACAGACGCTCCACTTAGCACCAATTGCAATGTTTAATTTTAAATGAATGTAGCCTACTGGCAGTCTGGCACACGCATAGACAGTATATAAGGGCACACGTGGGTGCTCAGTGGGTGCTCGGTCTTCCTCTGATGTAGACGTAGCCTACACTAAGTCAATAGATAGTAGGCTCTACAGTGGAGTTGCATATTAAGTGGTTCACAGTCCTTCTGTAAGTCATTTTGGGGTACACTTTGGTTTTGATCAATTCTACAAGCAGCAACACCACAGGCCAAGCAATCAGCCCGTTTTCAACGGGCACAGATCTAGTATCTATTGATTAGAGAAATTGAGTAGACAAAGAAACAATATTGATTGAGGTTTAACAATATATGTATGTTTGTTCAATTGTGAGATGTGTACAGAGAGGATGAAAGAGATGTTATGTGACGATAGTATGTGGATATACCTGTCTTAAAAATATGTTCAACCTAACTGTAAGGAATGCCCGATGACTGCACTGGTGGTCTATGTGTCTGTCCTTGTCTTATGTGTGTATTTTGTTATTTTATATGAGTTGTGTCATGAAATTATAGTGTATGTTTAGTTTTGTCTTTTAACTTTTATTTTTTGTTCATGATGTTGTTATGTGTATTTATTATTGCATTGCCACATTTTCAAGAGAGTTGTAAGGACCTCAGGAGAAATAGCAATGCAGGAGCTAATGAGGATCCTAAATAAACAAACAAACAAACTGGTGGCAGGGCTGGGAAAGTTTAGCAGTCGATGCAAAGGTCGATGCCGCAGTCATAGGGACGATGGGCTCCTTTCAAATCCAGACATCCAGAAGGAACTCCCAAGAGATCAGGAAACACAAGGAATCTCTAAGAGAAGGGGACGTGACCGATCTGAGACACACAGCATGACAGTGATGACTCCAGCCTAAAATAAATCTTGAGGACCAGTCAATGGCCCTCATTTATCAATCTATTGTAGAAACCAGCGCAGACATGAGCACAGAAATCATCTTACGACAGACTTCACGTGTGATTCATGAAACGTTCGTATCACACCAATCAGAGCGTAAGAATGGTCGTACATTGATAAATGCCGCAGCTGGAAACAATCGTAATTTAAATATCACGCCCCTACAGTATATATGCTCGGTTTTGAGGCCTTGCCCCTACAATTTACGACATGGCAAGCAGTAATCCGACTAAGAAGCGGAACCGTGAGCTGTGAAGGAGAGCGCGAGTCCTCCGCCCCCTGTGATGGACCACCACCGCGACCCTGTCTTCTGACAGCAGAGGGGCTGGAAAAAACTAGCCGAAATATGTCGGTCAATGGCAGAAATAAATTGTTTACTTGTGGCCATCAACAACACTTTAAAAGAGAAACAAAAACTTGAAGAATAAATAAAAAGTGTTGTGCATTGTCATGTTTCCTGTATTGAATATAATTGCCAAACATAACACTATACCTTTTAAAAGCGAGGAATAATATCCTGTCTCCTTCGTATAGCCCCCAGTTGCTGTGCTGGAAACTGCTCTCTGGGCATCGGGTCATCTGGCTCCATTACTACATTTAATGGCACCCTGTTTTCATTCGCAATGTGCAGAACCCCACAGGCTAAAACAATGTTGCAGACTTATTCTGGCATGTAGCCTATAGTAGGGAACCCCCAGAATGACAGGCAGTTGAGGTGTGTCTATCAGGTGAGTGTTTCATGATGATTCACATGCCCAGACAAATGGGTGATACTTCGGAGCAGAGGAGGTGTTCACTGAGTGCGCTAGCTACCATGGGCTTGGCTACGAGCTCCCAGCCAATGCCTAGCTGAAAGATGGGCATTCTGTCCATAAAGCTAGTGTTTTTCTGGAATCGACGAACACAGAAACGGTCTGGTCAGACAGAATGAGCAAGAACCATGGGACAGGAGGGCATTTCTGAGTCTTGGACTCTAAGCTCTAAGCCCTGACTTTTACTCAAACTATGTACAGCCAATTGTTTTCAACACTTTGGTACCAGATTCACTTCATTTAAAATGACTTACTTACGTTTAATGTAAAATGCTGTATGCAATGGAACTAAATGTATAGAATGAATTGTGAGTGAATAACTAATTTCCCCAAATTTAGCTCCTTTGCTCAGTGCCCTCCAAATCCTCCACAATCCAGTTGATGTACTGAATGGCTTCTAAAGTAAGTGACATGAAAGAGAAATATCTCCTTCCACCACTGCTCACAAGCACCTCAAGTGAGAACCATAAAGTGTTTGTGAGTGAGGGATTTAAGTCTGCTCTTTTGACAGGTTTAAACCCAGCCATCCAATCTTAATCCTATGGGCAAAATGCTCTCTTGCAAAGGATTCAGTCATCTGCTTTCAACCTCTGACACTGACAGAAAAATACACATTTCCTAACATCCCATCTCTATTGTGTTCCGTTTCAACATCTGTATCCCTGCAACATAACATTTCGGATATTCCCTTTTAGCCTGTAATTTGATACCATGGATACCATTTTTTACCAAGTAAATATCACGTTTTTTTTTCATGTAAATCAAAGCAAATTTGTGTTGTGTTTTTTTATGGAGGTAATGGTTCATAAGTAATACAACCATACGGATTGCAAACCAAAGTTTGCATAAAGCATTTGCATAAGCGGAGCAGGGACATAATTGTGCTGCAAATATTGTAATTACCTTAGTCTATTCTGATAAAGGTCCTTTTCCAAGGAGCCAGCTCAATCTCATTAACCAATAAAACGAGAAAAGGCCTCTTTATGAAAGATGTTTTTTCTGGAAGTGAGGGAAATCTCAGTCAAGCACAGTCTGTACAAATCCACATAATCCTGAGAAGAGATCTAATCATAAACAATAACTGAAAACACCTATGTGGGTGGACCTTGAGTGTGTTGGCCCTTTAAGAATTCAAAAGACAGTGAGGATTAGTGTTCTCTTGAGCGACACAATTCTTAACAGAAATGAATTTAATATCAACGTTTTGGTCGTTTCATTTCAGCACAGCTGCAACACCATGACAAAATCTTTTTTCCTGATATATCAGTGGCTAATTTATTCCTCGGCTAAATTTCAGGCTTTCACATTCTGATGAAGGCCTTTTTGTGGCAAAACCTTAATGATTTTGATGAAACTGTTCTATCAATACATTTATAGTTTGAGCTAAAGTAGTGTCTCTTGAGTGTTGTAACATTGTTTTTTGTTGCACTTTAAATCACACTGGTGCACGTGCTGTCTTAGGCATGTCTAATTTGCACTATTGCTGTAGACACCAGGGATAGTAAATGCTAAGTGGATCAATACTATAGAAAAAAAAAAGCTTCCACTAAAACTTTTGTACTGCCATGGACGTTTTCCAGCAAGTGTTCTTAAGACAGTAAGACTCTATCCTCAAGGGAATCAGATAAAATCTGGTGTTTTTCTTCCCTTGGTTCCTTAATAGGTCTCTTGGGCCCTGCAACCAATATGTGGCAAAAGGGAAAATAAAAACATTGATAATTGTAAGTTATGCATAGAAGGGGGGGATAAGACACACCTCCCTAATGCTGTTCCCTTTTCCATTTATCCCCAAGAAATTTTAGTGCTCATTTTGTTTTTCCAAAGTAAGAAGTTCTCCCTCTGCCACGACTATTTGCACGTGTTCTTTAGCTGTAAAAAGACAGTCATATGATTGATAAGGAATCTGTTTCCTGCTTTTAAACAGACAGCCATCCGCTCTAGACATTTTGTAAGCCATTTGGATGCTGGCTTACACTTATAATTACACTTATAACTGCACTCTTGCTTAACATAATGCAAGAACTAATTTTATTTATGCACTACCCTCATTATACATATAAAAATAAAGACAATTCTACCATCAAGAATAAACCATCTAAGAAATCAATGTAAGCACGGTTGAGCAGATGGCAGCGCAATCACATTAGTGGACATCATAAACAAGAGAGGACAAATGAGACCAAAACGTAAGTCTAGTCAACTATTATTATATTAGTTTTTTTTTAATTAATTGCTGTTAATTGGCCTCATCTTGCTACTAGGTGGCCTTATTTACCTGAGCCTTGCTCATATACTGTATGAGTTTTGTATTTTATATCCAATCCTACTGTAGTTCATTTTGTTCCACTACATGTTTTGTATCTGAACTATATCCACACCTACATTTACAATGAAAAATAATCTAAATAGCCATAGCTTTAGACTTCTTTACTTTTTAAGGTGGAGGGTAAATTGTCTCAGTTAGAGAAACTACAACTCGCCCCATGAAATGAATTTTTAATGAGTTTTATATTGCATGTTACTAACGCTAGTCTCACAGTTTTTGAAGTATACTGTCCTCGCTGTGGATGTCTAACCAAAACCTGGATCTGCTTTCAGAACTGACTCACATAAAACTTGCGTATTAGGTCCTGATCCCAGAGATTTGAAAAGCTCAACTCACCATGTCAAATTGACACAATCACTGCAGGAAACCAGTTGGCATGTCAGAAATATTAACAGGGTTTTTTCATGCATGCCTCCTACGGGGAGAAAAGAATGACTGCATTTGACAGTTTTTTTATAAGGGTGTCAGAGTGATCAAAGCAACATTTTTATCATTATTTCCCTGATGTTTTCTGATTGCAGCATTGTGGGACCATACAATTGCATGTTATTACCAGACATAACTTTGGGTAACTGTTACATATTAAACCTATCCATTCATTTCACCATAGCATACAAGATGAGAAAAAATCCACAGTTTTTGAAAAGCTAATACATAGAAATATAATTTAAAATGTGTCTAGTTTATTGCTGAACAAACAATGTATGCAACATGTTTACAGCTTTAAAATGTCACTGTATCAGGGGGAGCAAATCAAACCCTTCTGAATCACTTTTCCTCCAGGATGATTGTTTGGCATGCGTGGCTGCTGAGGTCCAAGGCCTGGCCAGTGTCCCTCATCTCTCAGTACCCATAAGGCCAGAGAAGCATTGTCCTGGCCTTACTACAATGTGATCTACCTTCAATAGACAAAGGATTCCAGCTGGGCTTATTCCTCCTTTCTTTCAACCTCCTCCCAGTGACAGATGGGACCAAAACTATAAAAAAAAAATCCTTGAAGACAAAGAAATTAGTGCCTTTTATATGGATCCAGAGCAGCTAGGCACCAGGGATGTTTGGCAGGGGTAGGAGAGGAGTTGCTGCCTTTCAGTATCATTTTACCCTTCATTGTTGCAAAAAAGACATTACACTATAGTAGAAGAGCCATACAAAGCTCCAATATAATAGAAACCTGTCTGACACATTGTTTGTATTGTTTTACTGAACACAAGAGCTGTACACCTCAATATAAATAGAATAACGCACACAGTGACACACATGCTCACGTATACGCATTTGCTTTCTATTATTACCAAACATACATACGCGCATGCACACACACACACACACACACACACACACACACACACACACACACACACACACACACACACACACACACACACACACCTCTGTGAGCTGGTGATAACTGCTTAGCAGTGTATGCTCCAGCAATTGTCAGACTGCCAGGGCAGTGAGAGCCAGGAAAGGAAGAAGGGGAGGGTGAAGGAGCAAACTATGAATGGCACCACAGAGTGGGTACAAGGAGAATTAGACAGGTGCCACGGAGAGAGGTTGGCAGAATGAGGAAAGGGTAGATGTTGGTAAAAAAGGTGTTGGGGAAGATAACAGCAGAATTGTGGAAAAGGGCGAGATGGAAAATACTTCAAGATCTCAGCAAATGACAAGACCACCACAGAAGACTGGAGAGAGACAGGGTACTGGAAGGACAAAGGCAGAGAAGGAGAGGGGGGGTCGGCACAAAGAAAGGATATGGAAAAAAGGAGGATAGGAAAAAATAGCAGACAAAGTGTGAAAAGGGAAAGAGAACAAAACAAACTATAGAGGGTGAATAATAATGTGTTGTGCAGACACCTCCACCTCCGCTGGAAGCAACACTCCCACTCCTTTCATGGTCTGCAGTCTGTCATCAACACCCATCTCCAAGGACAGCACATGCAGGGCTCCGTCAGTGGCTGTGCAATAAAAATCACCCACGACATAGGTGAGTAGAGTTGTTCTCTTATCTTAATTTTACTTAATTTGCCATAACACTTCACCTCATCTCACATTATGTTGAGGCGGGGGAACAGGAGTGAGTGCGCAAAAGATGTGATAAGTCAAAGCGGGAGGTAGTGAGAATGAGTTGGTGTGGAATTGAAAGGAGGCTGAGTGTGCGACAGATAAACTGTTGATGGCCTACAGTCAGCAGTCCACTAGCACCACCATGTGGCAGAAACATCAGGGCAATACTTCAGTGCAGAGGTCAACATCTTTTTTATCTCCTCCACGCTTAAGAAATCATTGAGAACATCGCATTTTCACTGTGGAGATTCACTCACTCTCTCATTATTGAGTTACTTTGAAATATACACACATAGTAAAGGCTGCAGTTTTTAAGTGAGTGCACAAACTTACACCTAATGCCCACACACACACACACACACACACACACACACACACACACACACACACACACACACACACACACACACACACAAACATGCACTTTGGGTTATATTTTTCTATCGCTTAACTTGAACAGCCACTGCAGATACAGTCACTTGTATAATGTAATGTCTACGTGTACGTAGCTTTGGACTGGGTCCTATCTGGGTCACGGTGTATGCTGCTCTGCTGTATCCCCATTCGTTCATGTCAACAACTGACCTGCTTTTCCTCCCTCCTTCCCTCTTCCTTCTCTGCTGTGTAAAACCATTTAGCTTTGGATGAAACAACTATTCAGTTAGTGGAAAAGTGCTACCGAAGTTTAAAATCAATCACATAAACCTTTGGAAATGTCCACTTCCAATGTTACTGTGGTGCTGTTCATGCTTTGTGTGTAAAGCAAAACTCTCTGATGCTCATCACTACCTGGACAAAATTATATTTGTTGGCCAGAAACCTTTATATTTTAAGATGAAAATATGCACCACATTCTATAGTAACCATTGTCGTTGTTGTAGTGGGTTTAGCTTGAGTGGAGATTACAAGACTTTGGACAATGTAGTGATGTTTCTTTAACGAACATCTACAGTAAGAGATTTAGATGGTTGACAATGGTCAGCATACATTTAGTTTACTCATTCCTTCCGAAGCAACACAAAAGATGCAGACTGAAAGAAACATTAACGTTACATCCAGTTAGCTTACCTTTCTATAAATGTCAGCGTGATGGTCTGCATGTTTTCGTAGTTTGTCCTAGCTGTTTTTTGCAGCTTCTTGCATTTAACTCTCGGAGGTCTGATCCCACGCTTGTGCGTCAAACGATGCTTTTTACAACGTTTCTATTAATATCTTAACGAATTTACAGCACAGAAATTTGGTTTAAGAATTTTAGACATATACATGTATCTACTATTTTATTCATATATTACACTACTTTTGGAAACCTAAGACTTTGGCTAACTTATTTCAAGCACATGAGTAAAGGTGGGTTTTCACAAGAGATTTGAAGAATTTCAAAAAGCAAACATCAATTTTTCAGCTTTAGGGCCAAATTATCTCATTACACATTGCTCAAGGACTACTTTTAGCCTCAGTTGCAAGAAAGCTGAGTTTGTTTTGAATTGTTTTATGTAAAATACATGGGTATCAGGTTATATGCAAATAGGCATAAAATGTGAATTTGAGACGATATGTAAAAATTGAAAGAATGCCCTTAGACTTAGGACGATGTCATATTTCTAGATTTCTAAGGTTAACTTTAGTTACTTTTTAGTTTTTGTCTCATTTTCATTGTACCATAAAGGATGTCTTTTTTTTATAGTTTTTGTTGCCCAAAAATGCACCTACGTTTTTGTGTGCGGCTCTGCGAAAGCAAAATCACAACAAAACTTGAAACAACACAAAGAGCAGATAGTAGATAATGTTCAATATACTTCATGATGATCATCTTCCTTAGAGGAAGAGAGTTAAATCCAAAATGGTAAATTAACATAATGATAGGTTCATTTCTATAAACCTTAATCAGAGTCTCAAAGGACTTAGCAGAGACAGTAATTAACCAGATGACAAGAAAATATACCAACACCTGCTTCCGAAATGTTAAAAGCTCTGTATAGTTGCATGTGCACCATCTGTAGACTAGAAGACAATGATCCCGACAGACTATCACATACGTAATCTGGAGTAGATGATGCCTACAGGCTGTGTCGCCTTTCTCAGCTGGAGCCACGGAAGAATGTGTGGTAACAGGTGTGACAATTGGCCAAAACTCTCATAAGCCCCCCACACACACACACACACACACACAGACACATCTCTTATTCCTCACCTCACCCAAGGGTTTTTGAGGGAAAGGATAAATCTATGGGAACAACTCAATCACATTACCTTATGTAAATACCCAAGTCAGCCCCCCTCTCTTTACCACTGTTAGCTCCCAGCCCTATGGCTCCTCTGGCACAAAAATGCGCACGGGGCAAATTAACATTTGCTCTCATAGTCTGCAAATGGCAGCTCGTGCTTGCCATAGAAATGAAACACTGGCCCATGCAGGAGAGAGAATGAGAAAATATTTGAGCTGGGAGCGTTTAATAATTTGTCAGGGAGAGCAGTAACATTTGCTTTTAGAGGCAGTGGATCGACAGAACTGGCTTTCTCTTTTTTTAATTTTTTTTTTATTGGCATCTTCCTCTATGCATTCAGAAGCATCACTCTGTACTTTTTATTGACCGACATTAGAATTAGAGGCAGTAATACAACATTTCTTACAAGAGCTGTTCATTTTTAACGTCATGTTTCAGAGGAAACCAGAGCGAGATGTTAAACAGAAGTGGAAAGGGGCCTGGAATGTATCTTTAGCAATAAGCAGCCCTTTACAATAGAATGAATATTTGTCCTAATTACAATAAGAGCAAAAAGACTTCTTATTGCTATGCTTCATTATGCAAACATAGCTATTAGGCCACAGTACTAAAAGGCTTTGAATGCATCTCATTATTTGACATTTTCAGCTGTGTAAATGTAAAAGTATGGATTGATTTGTTCATAGCGGAAATGCAATCAATTATTTGCAGTGCGAGGGGGTAAATTGATGTCCAGAGTTTCTCTATGACGTGGCTCCAACACTTATCAGTCCATTAAGGCTGTGATCACTCAAAGGGCAGTTATTGTAAGAAGAGTGAAGATGGGACCCCAGCTCCTGCTGACACTCCACAGGCACCACGAGAGGAGCACCTTCTCCATTTGCTAATCAAGATGTTTGACTCAAGGGGAAGATCGGTGAAGGTAGGTTTTCTTTGCTCTGCTGTAGTTTGATCCTGCTGTGGAAACATGCTGTCTTTTTGTAATACTCGAAAAAGAGATACAGACATTTAAAACCAAAAGAAGGCACATCTGTAAATTATAGTTTCAAGCAAACAACGTCTATCTTTAAGTGCCTCAGTGAAAGCTGAGGAACTACTTCATCAGAGAAGAGCCTCAGTAGATCGATATGTTGTGAAGATTTATTCTTTTCTACAAGTGAAATGTTTAAAGGTCTAGGCAAGCTGTTAAACTACAAACACTTCATTTAAGTGACTTCATATGTTCATTGCCTTTTCGCTTCAACAATTCACTGTTGGATATATGCTTCATTAACATCTGCTATATGGTACAATTTGCTCTAAGCCTCAGTACTAGCAGTTACCCTGAGGCATCTTAACTCAAACACATGGCCAAACACCTTGGAGGGAAGATGTTCGGTTTGCCATTTTGCAACAGTATGAAGTGAGAAAAGAATCAACTTGTTGAAAAGTTTCAGAGTATCCTTACTTACTAAGTACTTTTATTAAATTTTACTTTGTAATGGTATATCAAGATTAATAATACAGAACACTCTCATTCCATTGAATGTTTGTGTAGTCCCCTGCCTATATATATATATATGAACCATTAACCTTTTTGTTGAGCCCTTCGATCCCCTAAAGGCAGTTACACACCAACCAGACGGCCAACTGTCGGCAGAAAAGCTGATCAGTCTCCCCGAGTTGGTCCAAAAAGTGCCTCAGAACACACCGAAGAGATGAGACCTAATATGTCTCCATAACAGCAGGCAGCGCTAATCTGTATTGTTGCCCAAAAAATGAAAACCAGCAGCTGATTGGACGAACGTGTCAATCCACTATTCAGTCCTCGACTGAACACATTTGAAGCAAATTAAAGACAAATAAAGAATATGTGTGAGAATATGCATCTTTTTAAAGTGAAAATGTTTAAATAAATAAAAAAAAAGTATTTATTTAAACAACCAAAATGATGTTTCAGTAAATGCATTTTATGAATTTCACCATACCAAGCAATGAAAAACGACTCTTTCCATGAAATCATGCTATCAAACTAGATAACTAAAGATGCTAGTTTTTTATGTGTTGATGGATGTCAGCCCAAATAGTGTTGATCTTAAATTTCAGCACCAGCAATCGAGGTATTAGTTAGTGACAGTAGCTTAATAGTAGGAGTCGTAGCACCATTCAAACCTTTTAATACTGGCAGGGTAGGGAGTGTGTGAGAGGGATGAGAGTGGCCAAGTGGAGAGATGGCTAAATGAGTACGTATGTAAGTGAAAGTAAGATAAGATACAAGTTCACGTTTTCTACGTGATTATTAGTTGATCAGCATGTTGCAGATTCAAGAGGGCTTTTTTGTAAAGATTCTAGTTGACTACAGTACTGAGTGAGCTATTCTCTCGCTCACAAATTTCAGGTTTATGAAATCAGGTCTAGTAAATACACTGCCATGCTCCTCCAGTAGACTGTGACAGAGCCTAATGAGCCATTTCAAAAGCAGCTTAACTGTGGTCAATTTCCTGTTGTTGTTGTGTTGTTGTTGTTGTTGATGTAGGCCTACCTGGTTGTCATTCACCACAGCAGCTAGTCAAGCGTACTCAACTTCAAGGAGAGGCAGCTCCTTTGATGTGTGGGTCCAATGTCGATGCTGATTAAAAAGAAAAAAAAGGATATTAGAGCATATATGCACACACCCACTCCCAAACACAAGGTACAATAGAAATCATTCGTAGCAACAATGTATAACCTTGGCTAACCTGTTTGAATAGTGTCTTGATTAGAGTATCTGTCAGAGAGGTCCTCTAAAGTCACACGCACTATTTCTTCCAAAACATCAGAATCGTCTTCATTAGACTAAATGAAGACGACAATAACAGTGTGACTGTTATGAAGGGCAATAACAGTCACACTAAGCTGCTATTCCTCCTCACACATTACTGTGGTGGCGTCATGACGGGAGTCGAAAGTTAATCCTCTGTGTCACTCATGTCACAGTCTTTTAGAGTGTTCTTTTTACATTTTAAGCCTTCAATGTTAGCCGTATTGTCACTTGTTGCTTGCAGGAACAGCTCCATTGAGAGCAAAGTTTCAAGTAAGCTGAAGCACGACCCAACAGACATGGGGCATCTGGAAAATAAATTATGTCCATGTCAGTGTCAGTTGACTTAATGTTATTTTGTGGATAAATTCTTTCAATCGAATCATGATTTCTATTTTTGAATAAGAATGACTTGAGCAATTTAAAGCTGTTACATCCCTACATTATAGCAAAAACACTCAAAATTGACCAATATGCTAAAACATTGACCTACAGGACATAACACTTTTACACATTTTAAAAACATGCTGTAGTATTTTCTTATCAATATATCACTATTAATTAATTCTTACATTGAAAGACATCTTGCTCATCATCTCCAGTGAACTGCTAAGAAACATACCGAAAGCATCATTGCAAGGCTACTTTCTCAAGGTTTTGTTTCGTTTTATTCATTGTTTGGTTTTTCGGCACTCAAATGAATCCTCCTATCTCCTTTGTTTCTTTTCTTCCTGTCTATCATCTTCTGCTTTGTTATTCGATTCAAATAAAAAAAAGAAAACAGCAGATGAGTGCTTGAAATATCCTACTGAGACTAAAGCCTCATTTCCGATGGTGTCCTAGAAACATAAATCTCATTATAATTTCCAACATCAAGACAATCTACTTTGGAATAACACAAACTTATGAGTAAAGCTAAAAAAAGATTTTAAAATAAACATATTAAGAAAGCCAAACAACTTCAAACCATACATATGCATGGGGCGCCTTCAACAAAATGCAAAAACTCTCGAATATCAGGGGAAGAAACAAATATAATGTTGAAATCCTTTGAAACTTTGCAACAATAATTAACAATGTTCTATAACTGTCACAAGATGGACCCAAAGAGGAGGACAATGTTTTTGAACAAATGCCTGATTGAACGTTTTTGGAGTGCCTTATTCAGACAGTGCTTCAAAATGTGAGCTACACCACATGCGTCAAAGCAAATGCCTTACAAACAAATTATGGAACACTAATGTGTTACTCTTAAATTGGTCTACTGAGTGCAATAGCGAAACAACACACGTTTTACCATTATTTCTCTTTGCTTAACAATCACAATGACGGAAACAGTATTTTTTTCCTTTCCACACCTTCCTCTATAATTATGCTTTGAAAATAATGGAAGCTCATTACAACTCAAAAATGTTCTTTATTCTCCAACCAAATCCTTATTATCAAGTTGTCTGGGCCTTAATTTAATTTCCTCCACTGATGAATGTGAAGTCATTGGGGGTGGGAAGGACGGAAGCTATTTTGATACCTCATCCAATAATAATTCCTCTGGGAACCTAAGACTACAAAGTGATAATGCTAATAGCAGTCTATTCAGCTGATCACACAAACAGAAGATGGGAGCCTTTTGTAATTTATTATGATGTAATTATTGACTGCTATTGGCTGAGAGGAATACAGATGTTAAGTACTTAAGGCTATATCCATTTCATGGTTGCAGTCATTCACAACTTTGTGAGATTTGGATACAACTAAATAAGAAGATAAATACATCTACCTGTGTTTTATACATTTTTCAATAGTGAGACCCACTAGACATCAATACATATTAGCTGAATAGGTGAGGAAGGGAAGGCAACATTTAATGTTATGTCCAATAATGCTCTTGATGTACAGTATCCCTTCACTTGGTTTTGTATTTAACTAAATAAAGGTGGATGGCCAAAGAAGTACAAGTTTAAAAATATATATGATCTAATATAATAAAATAATAATTTTATAATTTGATAGAAAAAAAATACAAGGGTGTGATTTCATGAAGAGCAATACGATTAGTTTAGGTAACAAAAATAATTGGTTAGTGTTAGTAAAACCTCAGGGATTGGCTTATAATGAATCATGTAAAACTACTAAAATGAGGATGTAATATGTCGTTGTGAACTAAAGTTTGTAAAACTCAGTTAATTTCAAAAAGTGACAGGTGACTTTTGGTTTCACGCGGAAAACCAACCCTGGTCTTCTGAATGAAAGTCCTGTGTTTGACTCATCCATCACCCCAACCTGCCTCCTCGCATGGATTTTGGCACCCTTATACTTTGTCACCTCACTTCTTGTTTGTTATCGTGATAATTACTTCAGCCACAAGCGTTTGCCGCCTAACGACAAACATAAATGTGACTTGTTATGACCTCCTTGCACAATCAACCTATACAGCTGTTTTCTGGGTGAGGACAGTCTGTTCTTTTTCTTTGTTTCCATAGAATAGCCTTAGGCTGTCTCATCACCATCCATAATTTGTTGTAATTTTTTCATCAACTATTTTCTTTGTGCATTGTGCCATGGAACTATAGTGTCCATCAATTAGTTACTTATACGACTTAACCAACAAGTATTTGCATTATAAATGCATGCATAACTTTGAGTTACTTAATGTTGTTGGTTTTCCCGTATAAACACACTATATACTCAAAACTAGGTTAGAGCATGTAGTATGTATTTGGGACACCACATTGGTGTTGCCAGGGAAACCCTGGCTAACACATTTTTGGTGTTAACTGCATTTATTTTTTCTTGAATATTTAATTTTCAAGTACAAACACAATCAGTGACTACAGCTGATCCAACAAAGCCTTCGGTTGGGATTTTTTCCTTCAGTGTTTTTAGTGGGCAAATCTGGAGCAAATCTACTCAATAATACTTTAGTGTGTTCCAACTGGAGAGTTGGCACTTATAAGCACAGCCAGTCCAATAAGCAAATGTTGGCCACACAATGACAGTGAATTAAAACGTGTGAGGATTGGCAGGCAGTATGTTTAATTGTGAGACAGGATACTGGACAAATAGATTAATGATTTGCTATTTTCACACAGTCCTTGGATTTCTAACAGTCCCTTGGTGTTCTTTTCCTGAGGCTTTTTTTCAGAGCTTAAGTGAACCAAACAGAGAATTCCCTGAAAGATTCTTTAGTGTATTCAAAACCACATGTTGTATACTGCTGTTAATAAACTGTACTCATGATTCTGACTTTTAATTATGTCTAAAATCCATACAATTCTTGATCAGTCCTTTTAGTATATTATTAAACAAGCAGATGTCAGCTTCACATATTAACAGTGGGTATACGTTTTGAAGCAACCGGTCTATTTCATTTTATTTGTTTCAGTCTCATATACACCTCTGCTAGCATCTGTTAAATTTAAGTTATTTTATTCATTGCTTTTAAAACTGTATACTGTATATTCAATTGTAATTTAATGTGGCAGAAACAATCAATCAAATACTAACTGATTGCCAATTTTATTTGGAGTCTACTTCGAGCTTATGTGGAGATGTCATAATTTAATGTACACAGTACAACTGAAGGCTGCACTAACTGGGTAATGGTCATGCTTCAAGTCCCTGCGACCCTCTCTCATCATTGGCTTAATGAAATAAAGTGTTATTTGTATTACTTTTTTTTGTTTACTGTTGCATCTTAATTTTTTTTTATCCTACATGTTACTCATCCAAATTAGGACATTATTTATGAACAGCAAAACCAAAGACTGAAACAGATAAGTCTCATACAATGCAAACATGCTTGAATAATTAATAATGAATAAGAGCAAAAGTAATGTAAGCTGCTATACATTAAACAAAGAGTTTCAGAAAATCAGGTTCTCTTATAATAACTCTAACAACTGAGATAATGTCTGTTGCAGCTGCTTTGCCTCAGGACAAAGTAATGTTTACTGCACCGTATTTACTCTGTCCTTAAAAGCATTATGTGTGTTCAATGTGTTTAATCCGTTATTCCAGTAACTTTGTGTCTAAATAGTGTTTGATTGAGCTGTAATACTGTATGTAATGTTGGCAGTGGTGTTCAGCAGTCATAGGCAAAAAGCCAAAAGTTGAGTGCCAATATCCCTAAAAAAAAGTTCACTCTCCTGCATATAATACTACACTATCATAATGAGACAGATGAAAAATTAAATCTCTGAAACCTTTAAGGGTTTAGGATAATTTTAAGTGACTTAATGGTTTATTTATTTATTCAATCATAATAATGTATTATCCATGGGAGTAATGGGGCTCCGTCGGTTCCTGTCGCCCCCTGGGGCAACAGATGTTTCACAGCCCATATGGTGGCATTTTTTTCACAGTCTCTCTCTGTCTTTCTCTGTATTCTCAACATTTGTTGCTTTCCTGCTTTTACATTGAATAATGTAAAGAGTCCACTAAACCAATTTAGGGTCAATGGATTTCAGGTTCAGTGATTTGGGAAGACCTATTGAGTGGCCTCTTTTTGAATTTAGGTGGTTTAGGCACATTCTACAGAAAACCCCAGGTACTTTCCTACTGTTCCTGGCATGGTCAACTGTACTCTTCTGAAGAGGACCAGTGTCGAGACCCAGGAAACACTGGAGGGTTTATTTCCCCCGGTTAGCCAAAGAAGATCTACATGAAGAAGAAGAATATGTGGGCTGTCCTATTCCTGCTGTGACGCTGACCTGGATAAGAAGCTGAAAAAATGAATCCATTGATAGAACCAGGAAAAATGTGGCAGATTTGCATCTTTTTTGCATTTTCTATATCTTTATTTTTTTTACTTTTTATACTATCTATGCCTGGTCCTAATTGGGTTGTTTGACCCAATAAGTCAGGGAATTTACTTTGATGTTGCCTACAACAATTGCATAACTATTCTGGAGGCGAGTGTTTTTGTTTGTTGTTTTTAGCATTGCCTGTTTGATTTATCCTGTCATTCAGTGATTTTGGCCCCTGGTGTCTGCACTGCCAGTTATTTTCATACTCAGTAAAAGCTGAACCAAAGTACAAATAACTGTTGCAGCTGGTTTATTTTTTTTAAAGTTAAAAAACTTTAATACAAATGGCTGTGGTGTGGCAGTATGCCACAGCTAAATGCACAATATTCCAAAGAAAAACCTTATACTTTCAGGAGTTATTTTTCTTACTGAGCTACACTTCACAACCCTTTTGCCAGACAACAACGATTAATATTAAATCGATATTGGACCATATTGCTACTACTGTGGTACAGACTGAACTATTACAAAAACAATTTGATGGATGTATGATTATCAGACATGCTACACACCAGTGGTAGCTGGTGAATAAAAAAATTGGGTAGGACAGGACAAAAGCCAACCATCTGTGTCATGTTGTTTTATAAAGTTGGCTACTTATCTCTACTTTCTTGTATTCATTGGAAAATTAAGCAGCAAAACAATTAGAATCAGAATCCGGTTTATTGAAAAGTAGGTTTTCGCATACAAGTAATTTGCTTTGGTGTTTTGGTACATTGACAATAAATGGCTTACAAGATTTCTTAATCACTGCAGGCTCTGGATGGGATCTGCATGTGGGAGGGTTTCAGTCATTTTACATATTGGGAGATTATCTTCATAGCTGCTGTAAAAAAAGGACTAAATAAAAATGTATTGTATTTTTTTTTTGTGATGTGTTTAAAAGTAGGCTAGTTTTATTTTATTTATTTATTTTCTAATATGCTACTGGATCAATCCATGGATGTATTATCTTAACGTATGAACCTCGATAACTTTACTGCCAGTTCCTCACACTTAGAATTGAAGATGAAATTTAAAAATTATCATTTGGCAATTCAGTGTCAATCTTGTATTCTGGTTGTTGATTGGTTAGGGAGGACATCCGTCCTTGGAGCATCATATTACATGTTTTGGCCAATATCAGATGAGCATAAAAAACCCTGAAGTACATTAACTTGATATATGAGATCAGGGCCTACAGAGGACAGAAGGAGCTTGTCCTCCTCTGCCCCCCAGACTACCCTTTCCCCTCCTGACCCGCAGGTTTCACAATTAATAAATGAACATGCAAAATAGACAACAAATCAGGAATAAGTAAAGCACAGCAAAACAAAACATACTTGCACAAAACTGTAACCAAACACAAAAACTCTGCCATGTGACATGAGTCAGGTGGAGAGAACCCTGAGGTCCTGGTCATTTCAGCGACCGTTGCAGTTAAGTTTAGCCAACAAAAGGTGACTGTCATGCGGCGATGACAGTTAAGTTTAGGCACCAAAACAACTAGTTAAGATTGGAAAAAATATTGCAATATAAATACCTACTCCCTGATGAAGGACCTACCCTAACATGCCCACATATGCCCCCAATTTTGCCCCAGTTACATGCCCTATATGTGAAGTCCAAACGGGGCCCACATTTAGGTCCACAGTAGCCACACACAGGACCAGCATTCAGTGCAAACCTTTGAACATACAGTACCAACTATAGAAAGTAAAATAATCAAAGGATGAGCAAATGATGTTTCAACAAAAGCACTGTTTCCCAATAATGAAAAAAACACTTTTTCTGGGAAAAAGCCAGCCATCCATGCTGTTTTGAGATACCTTTCTGAATGTGTCCTGCCTTCAGTCTAACTGTGACGCCCATCCGATAGCTGGCTAACCACAACCGTTAGAAAAAAATGCTAACGCTAATGCAAAGCACTGCTCACAAAAAAGCACTGCTACAAAACACACAAGTTCACCATAATCTACAAAAGAACTACTTAGATGTGCACCCTCATTTAGAAGTCTCCCAGCTAATCCTGCCTTGTAACTGACCAAAGTTGGAGAAACAGGCTCTCTTTTACTGTCTCTAGAGTTAGATAGCTGACATGCTCTACATCTGAGCTACTGCGCATGTGCAGTGTAATCAAAGATAGTACAGAAGAAGAAGATGAAAAGAGGTCTCACTCTGTAGCTAAAACAGAAACCAGGTGAAAAGGGGATCTGCAGTAGTGAGAGAGAGCTGTGCAGTACAACAAAAATATGGTGTTTTTTGAAAATTAAACCATGTAAACCTATTCTGGTACAACCTTAAAATACAGTTATGAACCTGAAAATGAGGATAATATGGGCGCTTTAAAAAAAAGTGCAATATGGGATGAATGGTAAAATTAAAGTTGTTCATCAGCATTGTTTTGAATTCGTTACATATTCCTCTTTGCAATGTGCCTTTTATTGATCTGATTATTTAATCCTTTCTAATCTCAGCACAATAAAATGTGTACATTAAAATGACATGTATTCCTATTTTGTGCCCAATTATAGCAGATTAAAGCCTTCATATGGCCACTCTAAAAATCTGGAATATTGATACTTGTTCAGATCCTTGTTTTGACATTTTGCATGCATAAAGCCTGACATCGCTAATGATGAACGTATAATGCCAGCACAAAGTAAAGTGATGGTTCGGAGTAATTTCACCCTAGGGTCCTTTGCACCATGACCTCGAGCCAAACACCCCCCCAGAAGCTTTTTTCAGCTGGGTCTAACATTGGGAGAGTTAGCGTAGAGTAGCGTTATCAGCTGAATAGCTTAGCGCAGGGGCTAATGGACCCACGTTTGTATCTCGTAAACGACCCCACTAATAATGCCCGAAATGATACCAAACGTCTACAATAGTAGATAACACTTGCCTTCTGGCTTCTGCTCTCTGCTGTTGTTGTTGCTGCTGTAAGAGGAGTGCTTAGGGCCGTCTACAAATTACAACACCAAAAAGAGATGCAACAAAAATATTTTTTAATTTAACTTTTTTTTTAACTAAGTGCTGTAGTATAACTAGCAGGAGACAAGTAATAACTGAGGTAAGTTTGGAGACATTACCTTATTTAATCATTAAATTAATAAATATTTTTGTTGTATCTCTTTTCGGTGTAGTAATTTGTAGACGGCCCTAAGCACTGTCTAACTGCAGGTAGCAGCAGCAGCAGCTGCAGCAACAGAGAGCAGAAGAGAGCAGGCAAGTGTTAATAAACTTCTGGTGTACTTACAAACCTTCCAATACATCGTTTTATGAGTGCATAACCTATTTGTACTAGTGTAGAAGTTTGGTATCATTTCGGGCATTATTAGTGGGGTCATTTACGAGATACAAACGTGGGTCCATTAGCCCCTGCGCTAATAAGCTATTCAGCTGATAACGCTACTCTACGCTAACTCTCCCAATGTTAGACCCAGGTGAAAAAAGCTTCTGGGGGGGTGTTGGGCTCGAGGTCATGGTGCAAAGGACCCTAGGGTGAAATTACTCCGAACTATCACTTTAAAGGAATACGCCGACTTATTGGGAATTAAGCTTATTCACCGTAAACCCCAGAGTTAGACAAGTCCGTACATACCCTTCTCATCTCCATGCGTGCTGTAATGCTGTCTGACGGCTCGAGCGGCATCAGGCCAGCACAGAAGATCAGGTGAATGGTTCCAGCAATCCTACTGCTCCGAATAAGTGACAAAATAACGCCAACATGTTCCTATTTACATGTTGTGATTTATAAGTCTGGCGTGTACAAAAACAACGTAACATGAGACACAGCCGTCTTCTAACTGTAAACAAACCGGGAACTATATTCTCAGACAGGCTTGCTGCGAGCATATCACTCCGCCCAAGTACTATATGCTCGCAGCAAGCCTGTCTGAGAATATAGTTCCCGGTTTGTTTACTGTTAGAAGATGGCTGTGTCTCATGTTACGTTGTTTTTTTGTACACGCTGTGACTATACAAATCACAACATGTAAATAGGAACATGTTGGCGTTATTTTGTCACTTTTGTCACAATTTGGAGCAGTAGGCTAGTTGGAACCAGTTACCTGCAGGATCTGTGCTGGGCTAAGCTAATGCTGGAGCCGTCAGACAGCCTTACAGCACGTACGGAGATGAGAAGGATATGTATCGACTTGTCTTACTCTGGGTGTTATGGTGAATAAGCTAAATTCCCAATAAGTCGGCGTGTTCCTTTAAGCAAAATTCATATGTTCAGCTGTTACTGAGACACTAAAGCTGCCCCTCTGCCCTCAGTCCTCGTCATTTTATGACAATTTAATCCCAGAAACATTCAGACATTTCTTGCCACACATACAGTAACTATAGCTGTACCTGAACTCATCATTCATTCCCTTACTTATCAATGTAGTCTTTGGTTGCTGTCAACACTAAGAAGATCTCTCCTATGAATTGCCGCTGGACCTTAATGCAATTCCCTTCCTTTTCACAATAAAAATGTCCATGTTCTGTCATACAATAATATTTACTACCATTGTTATGCTGATGACACTTAACCTTTCCTTTCCTTCTAGCAAAATCCAGTGTGAAGCATTAAATTGTGGATGCCACATTGACATCTTTGAATGGATACCTGCCCACAACCTCAAGCTCAGCCTTTACAAGAGTGAATTGCTCTTCTTCCAAGCCTATTTATGCCATCTGCAAGATATTTCCATCATCACTAACAGCAATACAGTAAGCCCTGCTTCCTGTCAATATTTTCACTCTAAGACAACCGGCTGTCATTCATCAAACATTTCCATCACAACTACAACTCACACCTACTGTATACACTTTTTCTCCACATCAGCAAATTCAGAGGCTCACAAGGGACTCAACTCACCTCCTAGCTCTTTATCTAGACCTATACTCCCAAACTCCCTTTGAACTGGTGGGGTGATATTGTGGCCAAAATATCAATGGATGCAGTTCCTGAGGAATATGTGTCAGAAAAAAAACTAAAATGACCCTGTTGTAATAAATGTCCTCTTACTCACATATCTATGACAAGTAAAAGTATTTTTTCTCTGAGGTTACTTTATTAATTGCAGACAACTTATCGCATGATTGCTTCCCCTTTGATAAACTGTTGCCTTGTGAGCTGCTCTTTATGACGAAATGACATACAGTGCTGCCAGGTTTTGAATTGATGAACCCTTGCAGAGTGCATTTGTGCATGCATGCACGCTGTCAGCTGATGTGTTTTAAACAACCAAGATGATTAATGAGAGGCTTTGACACAGAATAATCCCCTGAAACCTAATCTTAATTTTACTCAATATCTGTATGTTCCTTCTTACTCCTACTTTTGTCTTGCATTTTTCTATGTGTTTTTTAGGATCATGTTCTATTTAGTCTCTGCTACCAGCATGGCTTTAACCTTATTCCTTTTCTCTCATCGCCTGAGGGCAAAAGGTAAATGGAGGATTCTATCAGTCCAAACCCCAATGCTGCAAAAGGCTTTCAACTCCACCAATTGAACTCACAGACAGCGGAGCTGTCAAGCTAAGCTGCTGAGCCATGTGAAGGACCAGTGAGGGGGAAGGAAAATGCAGACGCCATTACTGTCTGTTTATGCCAACAGAAGAGGGAAGAGGGGAAAAAACAAGGTCATTGAGCGGAACAGAGAGGAAATTGTGCTATGATGCAAACAACGAAAGCCTAAGATAGGAGGGCCATCATCTAAACCTAATCAGGTGCAGTAATTTCAGTGTGCATTGGCTTGGTCATTTTAAAAGTGTAATTAGAGACCCACCATTTTCTGAGGTACTGCATAGATTTGCGTGCATGAGACTGAAACTCACACTCTCGCTGCCAACATGGAGCTACATTACCTAATTACTTGTTCCAACACGTGGTATGGTCTTTTAGTGTCAGGAAGGGTTATTTCTTCTCATTTGTCTGGTTCCAAGAGAACCTTGGATCAAATCATGACCATTTATTTGAGTGTGTGTGTGTGTGTGTGTGTGTGTGTGTGTGTGTGTGTGTGTGTGTGTGTGTGTGTGTGTGTGTGTGTGTGTGAGTGTGTCGCACTCCCAAATCTACTTTAGTAGAGCACTTTAGTCTTTAACCATGCAGTAGACATATTTATAGAGAGAACATGCAAAACACCACACTACATACAATTTTCTTGAGAAAAATAATGACATCTTATTTTTGATCTCAACACAAAACGTGAGTGTTTAAAGTTCAATGAATGTCAGAATATATTTTTCCTGCCTGATGCCAAAGTGGTCAAACAAATTGAGACATACATTTTAAAAGATGCCTACAACATTTAGAAAGACATTTTGTATAGTGGTATGCAAGACATTGTTTGTTTTAAGTGTTCTGATTGAAGACGCACACATAGATTTGTATTAGCAAAAAATATTGTTTCAGTTACTCCCTATTTTTTTGTTTGGGCATTCAAATTTGTCATATTGCCTTAGGGCATCTAGGAAAACAAGGCCTGTTAGGAGACTGTGTCCAGACGGCCTTCTGACTCTGCAGGAAAGCAGATGGTTTTTAATAATGCCCTACTCTCAGCTTCATGCCCCCCAGCTAGCCAGCCACACAAATGCACACACATACATACACACACACACACACACACACACACACACACACACACACACACACACACACACACACACACACACACACACACACACACACATACACATTCAAACCCCTAAATAGTGTTGCCAAGTTTACAGCTTTCCTGCTAAATTGGACTTTTGTAAAAATCAGATAAAAGTCATAAAGCTGATATCATGATAGAATATTGTGGTCACAAAAAAGGTCTTACTGATATTAAGAAACAACATAACGAACATCTGAAGAATGCACTCTGGAGTTAAAGATCTGGCAACCCAAGGACAGAGCCAACAGCACATTTCGTATGAAGGCAAGCAAAGTGCTGGTATTGCCTGCAGCCACAACATGCCATAATATATTCAATGTACAGTAAAAATAATACAAGACTTGAGAGAACGAGTAAGGGTTTTTTACACATAATAATATTGTTTGTGATGTTATCAAATTAGCATGTTAACTACTGTACTGCCAACACGCTAGCTAGTGAGCTAGTCCAGACGTAGCATGCTAAACAAATACCTTTTGACAACTTCTGGTGTGGTCAGGATGGGTTAAGAACATTTATTGTGTAAGACTTCGGGTTCAGGACGGGCTGGGGTCCGATTATTTTCGAATGTGTCTCTCTCTTTCTCTCAATTCTCAGTTCAATTCAATTGATTTTTTCCAATTATATATATATATATATATATATATATATATATATGGCATTGTGGAAATGTTTACTGCTTTTTGGACCTGCATGCAGTCTACAGGGCCCTGTATCTGTGCCTCATCAAGAAACAGCGATGCTGACATTATTTGTATTAAGGTGTTGCAGTTGTACTGTATATGGGCATTGCTCCATCATGTCTGGGAATATTGACCAAACTAAATGATATCAACTGTCTTTGTAAAGTTTTGTCATTAAAGCTCTCAGGACATCCGCCCTATACCCCTGTCTGCATCAACTTTCTGAGCTGTCCCCTTCCTTTATACTGCATTTAGCATTAAGCAATTTAAAACGTCCAGTAGCTACCATGAATTAAACTTCACATACACCAAGGTTCAGCTCCTCTCACTGCAGTAATACTAAGCATGTTAGCAAGAAAACATTTGAAACCCCCCTGTGCAGCTGTAGGTCACCGTCATTTGCTGTAGCTGCTGAAATTTACTGGCAAAGGTGTGCTTGTAGTGCAGACAGTCTGCCTTGGAATCTCTCAGAACTTTACATTTACATCATGCGGACCCATGTGGAAACCATGAATTGGCCTTTACATGTTTTCTATTGTAAAACACCATCTTCAGCTGACTGAAGCATCATTTTCAAGCGTGTGTCAGTACAAGGATGTGCGCAAGGGTTTCTCTGATTTCAACCAGGTGACGTAGTTTAGTTTTATGTTATCACTGCTGCTTTTATCCTCTTTCATCTGCTAAATCCATCAATATAACCCGTGCACTGTTGTGCACACCTGGATTGATCAGTCCAAGGAATTAAGGAACTTTCAGCAAGAGAGAGAAAATGCTTACTGCAAATCTACTCATTCCATATCAAAATTTACAGTTAGTTATGTGCCTTTATTGTGTTTATTTTCCTAATACAATAAAAGGGTAATGCACATTCATGTATTGTCTACTAATTACCAGGAACAGTCCTGGAGAAGCCAATCAAAAGCCTTGGGCGCTGGTATGATGCAAACCTCAAAGACTCACGGCAGATCCAAAAGCTGAAGGAGGACACACTCACTGGCCTCAAGCACATTGACAACTCTGCTCTCCCAGAGAGGAGGAAAGTTTGGTGCCTCCAATTTGGGTTGCTACCCCATCTCATGTAGCCCCTGACGATGTAAGAGGTTGCTAATTCTCATGTCTGCAAACTGGAGAGGCTGATGAGCTCACATGTGAGGAAGTGTGTAGGGCTACCAAGATGCCTAACCAGTATAGGCCTGTATGGAAACAGAGCCCTTTCACTTCCATTCTCTAGATTTATGGAGGAATGCAAATGTGCCAAAGTAAGATGAGACACGCTTCTCAAAGAGTCCCAGGACACAGTAGTGAGGTACGCTGCCCCAAACCTCGTTACAGGGAGGAAGTGGAATCCAGCAAGAGCAGTCCAGGATGCAAAATCAGCCATACAACACAGAGACATTGTGGGGCAGGTACATAAGGGAAGAGAGGGGTTTAGACTAGAAACATCAAAGCTCACCTGGCAGAAAGCAACACCAGCAGAGCTGGTGGAGGAGGTGCACCATCAAGAAAAAGCCACCAGCACTGCCAAAGCTGTATCCCAAGCCAAGAAAGGCCCTTGGAAGAGATGGGAAGGCATCGAGAATAGGAACATGACCTGGAAAGACCTGGAGAATAAAGGCAATCAGGATAAGCTTCCTCATCACTTATGGTGTCCCTGTTCCCTTCCCCTACAAACCTAGACCTCTGGCTAGGAGAAGATGCTGCCTGTACCCTCTGTTCATTTCCGGTAAACCTCAAGCACATACTAGTTGATTCAAAAAGTGAGTAAAAGGTTGAAGCACCCAATCAGGCTGGGGTACACAACTGAGACAGTTAACATCCCATGCTGGTCAACAGCGCCCCTATGTCAGGAAGCCAGGCCAACTAAGGCTGGTTCTTCAGGATTGTAACACCTAGTCCTACAATCCAATCTTGTCTACTAACTGCCAGAAGAGTGCATTTTATTCTACTTTATAATATTAGTAGGGACTTTAAACACAGTTTTTGTATCAGACTTTGGGATTCCAAGCAATGGCTTTGGTAGCCGTAATTATTAATTATTAAGGTCCAGTCAGAATCTAATCAGCAGCACTCAGGACACCAGGACAATATGAAGTAGCCCGAGCCCAAACAAACACCAAGAACTCAAGGTTAAGTTGGAATATAGCTTTAAAAATAGAAACTCTCTGGTATCCACGCTCATTTACATACAGAACCTTGCTTCTGCCTATTTAGTTAGTCTGCCAAATGCTGTCCCAGGCGATAGAGGGCTCCCATGTGTTGATCCTGAAATGCACAAATCCATCAACAGGGCTGCTGGAGAAGGACATTTTAAAATGTTCTTGAAGTGACTCCTTTCCCATTTAAAAATGCTTTGACTAATGTTTCTATTAATTACTATATCTCACTGGGGTGACATTCAGACTCACGAGGACATGCTGCTCATTTGGGCGAAAGCAATACGTTTATAAAAGATTTAAATCAAGGATATATAAGAGAGAATCATTCTTTTACAAAACCCGCCTCAAGGTTTTCTGTCTTGAGGGGAGGGGAGGAACGTCATGAATATAGCCCTGTTACGTTTTGAAACATTTTATCTAAAAGTGCCTCTAGCTGAAGTAAAAGAAACTTCTCCCTGACTGATAGCCCCAAAAGTGTATTTACGGGTTTGTTCATGGACTGGCAACATACTGTAACATTTGTAACCATTTGTAAGAATGTTTATGTAGGTCAGACATTTTCACAAGTCAGAGAAGGAAAAGTGCAGTTGTCATTAATAACATTAATAATGGCTGAATTTAATTTAGATGTTCTAGTTCCCAGGCCCTTCTACTGTGCATGCTGGCTCACTGGCTTACTGGGACACTTTCATTGAACAGAGCATCTTATTACTTACACCTGTGCTTTTCCTGCACAATCAATTGCTTGCTGTGAAAGGGCCTATCGTAGGGTTATAAATCAGGGACTGTACCTGCCAAAATAAAACTAACCACAACATAAAGTATTGAAATTCTGTTCTGAACCATCACAACAATTACAGTAGTTTCTGTGCCACTTGGAATACTTTTTTATATTACATGTATAGGACAGAGATTATGTTGAATAGGCACAGAGATAAAACAGAGACAGACCATGGCATGATCATTTACCATCTTACAAGTATATTTTGCCTGTGACTACAACAGTGACCTTTGCACACCAACTCCATCCCTTCCACTCCAGCCCACACCATGCTCCATCTCTTCAAGCATTTAATTGCTGCACTAAAAATAATGCAGTAGTAAGAAAGTGACCTTACATTCTCAGTAGAGCTGAAGGGAAAGGCTGTTTCACTTGGCTATACAAAACATATGTCTCAATTGAAAATAGACTAGCTTTTTTTTTATTGATGACAAGTCACATCAATACAGGTTCATTTTACATCTTAGCTTTGAAACCATGTAGCTAATTATTGTCTGTTATGCTGAATGCACTGATGAAAAAACAACAATACATACAATATTGTCTAATTAAAATCTTAATTATGTAAACATGAAATGCCAGTTAAGTATTATTATAGACAGTTAACGTATCACACACTAGGTCACATTACATAAAATATATATATATATTTAGGGCAATTATAATTTTCTCACATATATTAAATTCTATATAACATGTTTTGTTAAAAAAAAGACAGTTATAGAAACATATGCCATTGTCACCAGAGGTTTTACTTGTTGCAAGTTCAGAGATGAATTCAGGTCAGATTGCTGCCATATGGTTCCATGTTAAGATATAAATAATGAATGACATATTTCCCTTACAGTTAAAGTAATTAGACTGAATTCAGTATGCATTACTTCCTGTGACTTCCCCATAGATGATCACATTGTCAAAGCACAAAATAGCATAACGACGAATAAGAAAAAAATCAAAACAACACATTTTTTCAGACAACATACTGCATAATACAAGAGGGGTAAATATGGAATTGCACGAATGGAAAAATGCTGAAATTGGTCATGGTGCTTAGTAATCTCTCACAGAAGCAGTAGCGTTTTTTTTGGCGCCCCTGCTTGCTGAGAAGGTACTGTGCACACTGCACAGAGAAGCTGTGAGAAGGGGAAAGGGGAGGGGGGAGCGGAGGACAGTTCACCTCTGATTCGAACGGGTTTGCTGGGCATAGGCGCCGATTCCGTTGGCGCTAATACTGAGCACCCACGAAGCTGATCGCGGTATTATGTGTCAGTTAAACTTTTCATCTCCAATCCTATCCTGAGTGCAAAGATAGTCTACTTTACGGCTTAATTATTGAGTTGATAGGCATGTGCGTTTGTGTCGGCCGTCTGAAATGCAAACATTTTTTGACTATTTTTTTTTTTTAAAGGGCGTGCGCCCATAAGCACCCACGGAGGAAAACATAAAACGGAGCCTATGTTGCTTGGTCTCCCAAATGGAACGGTCCAGACAAGGGGGGGAACGGGGGATGATAAGGATCTATCGGAGATCTAGCCCAACTTTTGGACTGCTCTCAGGATTGCACTTAGGCTACTCTGCCAGTCACTGTGGTTCAAGCAGAGAGGAGCTTTTCAAAACTAAAGTTGATCAAGTCATACCTGAGTTCAACCATGTCCCAGGAATGACTCACTGGCCTTTCAGTCAGGATAAATCATTCAATAGGGGAGCAGATTTCATACAATTACATCATTGATGATTTTGCATCAAAGGTCAGGTTTTAGTTTTAGTTTGTGTTTTCTGTTCTCAGTGCTATAGTGTAATAATTAGATTCTCTTTAGTGCATTTTCACATTTGTGTGACAAAGGATTTGTGCTATTTAGAATATTTATTCTATATTTTATTTGAATATTATTCTTAATATTTTATATTATTGTTGCGCTCTGCTCTTGTTAAATTTTTTATATATTTGATTGTATATATTTTTGGCACATTTATATATATATATATATATATATTTTATATATATATATATATATATATATATATATATATATATTATATATATTTATTACATGGCTTGCTTGAATTCTAATGTAGAATGCGGTCTGTTATTTCTTGATAACAGACCGCTGCTAAGGATAACACACCGTTGCCATGCATAGCAGAGCGTTGCCATGGACGCAGTTCTGTTCACTCTGGAGGACAGCTATCAATCAATCTGCTGAAAGAAGTCCGGATAATGTGTCAGCTGTGGCAAAAAGTGGGGAAACGTGGAGCAACTTCTGTCCTCCAATTCAAGCAATGACAGCAGATCTGGTGAGCGCCTATCACCACATCTTTATATACGGTCTATGATCGCTACGCAGTAACAGCCGTAGGGACAATAACGCTAATTAGTTAGCTTACATTGCAACTTGTTAACGTTAACTTAGCTACAGGTGTGTCAACATGCAGCGGCTGTGCAAAAAGGAAATGAGATGAATGAGGACATAAACGTCCAAATAAATATTCCTAAAGAAACCATTTACCATGTCCCGCTTCACCGTCAACAGAAATGTTCAGTTTAATGTAAATTAGAGCAGCCGATAGCCCGCTAGCTCACTACAACGCTTCAGCTAATGTTGTGTCAATTGCTGCAGTGATTAAAACAGCAGCTGGGTTATTTGTCCACCACGACAGCACCCCATAAAATATACGGCTACTACCACAGCCTGTAAGCTGGTGTTGAGTAATAGACGAAGGGCTGCATTAAAAAGCTACAGAGTTTACGTTGCTATGGACGCAGGATTCCAACCGTAGAGACAGAATGGACTATTTTCTCTAGTGGAAGCAATACAATCGTATTTAAATCAATAAACTCCCATTTAAATAAATATTTTGTCAAGTTATTAGTCAAATTATTGATTTATTTGGTAAGTAAGCGGTTGTTATAGCGAATACATAAGATGAGTCCTCATCACCCTGTCGGGGTTGTATTCGCTATCACAACCGCCTCGCTCTATATTATCCCTTACATATATATATATATATATATATATATATATATATATATATATATACAACTTATGTTGTTATAATATATATATATATATATATATATATATATATATATATTATAACAACATAAGTGAAAGAGAAAATTATATTTCTCAATTGCTCAAATCCTTCATTAGAACATTTGCAAAACACACTTAAGAGAATCCAGTTATTTAACTATTGCAGTTACAACAGGAAACACACTTCTCCACCTCCAACATTTTCAAAAGACAATGAACACAATTCTGTACAAAAGTTATCAGAACTTAAAATAAATATACACTATAATAAAGTAATTCTGCAAAAAAAATGTTGTTTTGTTTATTTATTTATTTTTTGGGGGGTGCTTGAAGCGGGTCTCGCCCTGGGTGTAATTCAATGTAGAACCGCCACTGCACACAAGCTCCATGTGCACGAGTAAAAGGCAGACCCACATACAATGCTAGAAAGCAGAAAGCAAGTAGCTCTTCTGTTATATGTACAATAGTATCATTCTGCACACAGTGATACCAATAGCCAGAGCATAAGGCCAAAGTTAGAGTGCATTGACTTCTGAGGAGACTTACTGCTGGACTGCTAGAATCTAAGATAAGTACTTACTTTTAATAGGCTTCTCTGCTTCACTGTCACTGGATCTGCTGTCTTAGGTTCAGTTGAATGCTTTTGTTTTGCTGTTTTCGTTCATTCTGCTGTTTCCTTGTCAGCTGTTTCCTAAACACTCTCAAAGAAGCAAGAGTGAACCCTCTCCTCAAAAAGCCCACACTCAACCCGTCTGAGATAAACAACTACAGACCTGTCTCTCTTCTTCCATTTCTTTCCAAAACTCTTGAGCATGCTATTTTTCAATCAGTTTTCTTCTTATCTCCACCAGAACAACCTTCTTGATCCCCACCAGTTTGGCTTCAAAGCTGGCCACGCAACTGAAACTGCCCTCCTTGCTGGCACCCAGTCGCTTCACATCGCTAGAGCAGCCTCTCTTGACTCTGTCTTCATCCTTTCTGCTGCCTTTGACACAGTGAACAACCACATTCTCATTTCGACACTTCTGTCTGTGTCTCAGGTTCTGCTCTCTCTTAGCTCACATCTTACCTGGTAGACCGCACCTATCGAGTAACTTGGAGTGGATCAGTGTCAGAACCTTGCCCATTCACAACTGAGGTCCCTCAGGGTTCAGTCCAGGGTCCCCTCCTCTTTTCTCTGTACACCAACTCTCTCGGGTCTGTCATTCATTTGCATGGCTTTTCCTACCACAGCTACGCAGACGACATCCAACTAATTCTCTCCTTTCCCCAGTCTGAAACACAAGTAGCAGTAGGTATCTCAGCCTGTCTGACTGACATTTCTTTTTGGATGTCCACACACCACCTGAAACCCAACCTTGACAAAATCTTACTCTAACAATTGACAACTCTGTGGTAATCCCCACCCAGACTGCTAGGAACCTAGGTGTGGCACTCGACGACCAACTCTCCTTCACTGCCAACATTGCTGCAACAACCCGATCGTGCAGATACATGCTGCACAACACCAGAAGGATACGTCCCCTTCTAATGCAGAAGGCAGCTCAGGTTCTGGTTCAGGCTCTTGTCATCTCATATCTAAACTACTGCAACTCCCTCCTGGCTGGCATGCCTGCAAGTGCCATCTGACCCATGCAGCTCATTCAGAATGCAGCAGCTCGTCTGGTCTTCAACCTACCCAAGTTCTTTCAGACTACACCGCTCCTCTGTTCCCTTCACTGGTTACCAGTTGCTGCCCACATCTGTTTCAAGACACTAGTACTTGTATGGTGGGCCATGAACGGATCAGGCCCAGCTTACATCCAGGACATGGTCAAACCTTACACCCCAGCCCGTCCACTCTGCTCTGCACAACCTGCTTGCTTCCCCCTCACAGCGAGGGACAATCACTCAACAAAATCCGACTGTTTGCTGCCCTGGCTCCTAAATGATGAAATGAGCTCCCCATTGACATCAAGACGGCTGAAAGCCTACAAATCTTCTGCCACAGGCTAAAAATACATCTCTACTGACTGCATCTTGAATAAAAAAAAAAAAGAAAATGCACTTATAGTTACACTTTCATGTAGCTCTTTGTAGTTTGGCTTATCTGAAGCTAATGTGCTTGCACTTGATTCTTGCTGACCAGAGTTTGTACTTTCAAGGTTGAAAGCACTTAATTGGAAGTGGTTTTGGATAAAAGCGTCAGCTAAATGACATGTAATGTAATGTAATGTAATCTTATAGATGAGCACTCCATAAGGAAGTAAACTTCATAACCTCAGGTGGTCATCCACTGAAAGAAATGTTTGCCCTCACAAGCCAAGATCAATGACATGAATGAGAATTTAGAGATTGCTTTTCATACAGTCTTGAACAGCCCCTTGCAATGCCATTCAACTTTGACTTGCTAAGATGCCAGTATAATGTGAGCAAGGGGCATAAACTGTGATAATACATTTTAGCTTCCTGAGCAAGTTCATTCATTCATTCATTCTTGGGCAAGAAGATTTTTTTTTTTCTGCCATGGCAACTCTGCACACTCTAGCTGGCATTTGGCACAACCTGTAGATTCTTTTCTGGCTGCATCTGGGCAATATTTGTTGTCAGACATCCAATAATACAAGATGGGGCATTCAAAAGATAAAAAGAGGGGAGAAAACAGTCACTCTCTGTCCCTGCCCCTGAAATCTCAAATATCTACTTGACTACATTGTGGAAGCTGGGTGGAAACAATTGTAGCCTGTCTGAACATGTCTTTCTACATTTTTTTCCAGCTGGAGATTGACTGACAACACTCACCACCCACTCTGCACTGTTTCAGCACATAATGATGTGACTGATGTGTGTGGATGAGCAGGGAACATTGTGTGGTGCCATGCTGTCAGTCATGCACAGATGAGCTAAACCAAGAATGGGTTGGACAACTCTTTGCCTCCGTGTTCATCTGATATTCTGATTAAACACATTATTACTCTCCTTATGGCTTGACATGTACACATTTTGTTGTACAAATTTCAAAATACCAAAATATGAGGTTTGATAAATTATGACTATAAATTGTGCAGCTGCATCACAAAGTATAACATAGACATTTATAAAGGATCAAATAAATAAATAATTAAATAAATATTTTTTATTAATAATTGTCACAACTCTGTCACACTTCTGTATGCAAGATGAAGCTGCATAGTTACTGCTGCTATGGCAAACCATGCAAAAGGGAGCAAGATGTTTGATCTGTTTCAGTTGTACACCTCATCTCAGTAGTTACACCTGCAACTAGTTGATGAGCAGTGATGAATGATTTCCTAAAGTCAGTGGTGGAAGGAGTACTCAGACCTTTTACTGAAGTGAAAATAGCAAAACCACAGTGTAGAAGTATTCTGTTAAAAGTAAAATTCCTGCACTCAATTTTTACTTGAGTTAAACTCCAAAAGTATTGACTTTAGAATATACTTAAAGCACTAAAAGTACTCATTATGCAAAATGTCTCATTTCAGAATAATATATATTATTACTGGATTATAATTAGTGATGCATCAATGTGTTCATAACTTTAATGTTGCAACTGGTAAAGGTGGGGCTTAAATTGAGCTACTTTATATACCTTATGTAGAATAACCTATAATACATTAAAATGTATTAGTTGATTCACATTTTGTATTATTAATCTAAATCTGCAAAGTAAGTAAAGCTGTCAGACAAATGTGTTGCATTAAAAAGTACAATATTTACCTCCACAATGTAGTGGAGAAGAAGTAGTGGGATAAAATGGAAATACACAAGTAAAGTGCACGTACCTCAAAAGTTTACTTAAGTATAGTACTTGAGTAAATGTACTTAAATGTACTGTTACTTTGCGCTTCTTCAACTGCACTGCTGGAAAATGTATACGTTACACTTGAAAATGTATAAGCCAAAAAAAATCGGTAATCAGTAGTCTTCTTTATAGTATACAGGGTTCGATTTTCCGGAGGGATGAATGGGATTTCCCGCTTTCTGGTCTACATATCCCTACCTCTGCTGAATTATTTTTATCCCCAGTGGGGACTAAATGTTTACCCCCCTCAAAGTGATCAATGCTACTTCACCAATAGACCATATATTTTATACCTAAAATAGAAGTATTTTAAACTAAGTAAAATGCTGTAACGTGAACAGTCTATGCGTTAGAACGATAAAATCCGGCTACCAGCGGCAGTTTTTAGCTGTCAATAGGTGACTGTGAGCTGGGTACAGGCACCGCCATGCGGCACTGATGGTTCAGTTTAGACACCAAAATGACTAGTTACGTTTTGGGAAAAGATTGTTATTCGGATTAAGACGTTCCCGAGGAACAAACAAGTGTTTTCCTGGGTGAAAGTTTTTGCCGCAAAGTGAACTCCGCTCTCCGGCTTGAAAGCGCTGTATTTTTAAGGGATTTAATTCTTGCATGTTTTGTTTTGTTGTGCCTAATCAAAAAACATCCCCCCTTCTGCTTTTTTCACAAATCACATCCTGATAGTATGTATCGTTTCTGTTCCAGTAATCCTACTGAATTGAAAACACTTGTAGCATACTTATAATCCTAATCATATGAGCTGAACATAATCATGAAGAGAGACAAGTGAGTGGGTGGAATGAGCTGGAACCCATGAGAGGACATGTATTGGAGGAATGATTTGAGCACTGAGCTTGAAGGTGTGGCGACAGAGGACTTAATGAAGGCAGCAGACAGACGGACAGATACACAAAAATATATAAAAGGGAGGACGGAAACCGAAACAGAGAAAAGGAGGGGGAATACTTTAAACCCATCTGCTGTTTGCCTGCTTGTCATTTCTAACCAGCCAACCAGTAGCATAGGTGGCTTAAGGAGCAGTGTTACATTTTAGCATTCACCAGGCAGCCTAACCATTACCCAACACACACACACACACACACACACACACACACACACACACACACACACACACACACACATCTAATTAGCATGTAACAATTGAAAAGCATTAATTTCATTAACTTTGCATTTTGCACAGATGCAAATTGCATCAAATAGATGGAGAGTCCATTCCTGACATAAAAATGCCTTTAAAAAAACCTTCATTATACACAGATTTAAACAGAACATTACCATCAAGTGGCCAATTGTCCTTTCTAAAACTCATTAACAACAAGAGATACGGTACTTAAAGACAGCAGTTATGTTGCTTATGGTATTAAGCAGACATGTATAAAGTACTAGAGACCCAGAGTTGAGTAAAAGTACAAGTGCTCTATCAAAAAAGTGACTTGAGTAGAAGTTGAAGTGCTCTTTAAGCACCACACTTAAGTGGAAGTACTAAAGTATTCAACAAGTACTGAAAGTAAAAGTAAAAGTATTGTGTTATGTAGTTATAAAAGAAAGCAGTCAAAAGTTTGAATGTCATATTGTTTGTGTTGTTTCGGGTGTTTGGCCTGGAGGACACTCACGGTTCCATTGGCTGTGGCAGCAGTACAGGGACAGGAATGTACAACACCGCAGCATGTCATGAACCGCAGGTAGCTAGTTAGCTAGCGCTTACTGATAGCTCAAGCTGGTGTGCCATTTGTGTATTATATTTGTAACTTGCCATGGTGTGTTTCTTTGGATTCAACGGTGATTTTTTTTTATTTTGCAGTCTTTCAGGGGGCAGAGTGGGCATTTCCTTCTGTGTGAGTTGTTTTTCACTCCGGCGGATGGGGGCATGGGCTCTGGGTGGGGCCGGGGGTGGTCTCCTTCCTTGCCCTCACCGCCACGTTACTCGGGGTTGGGGGTGTTGGGGGTGGTGTTTCTGGTTCTTCCATCTCGAGGCGAACTGGCAGGGCTCGGGTGTTCTCGGTGTGGGCAGGCAGCAGAGCGAAAGTCAGAACGGGAGCATGCGCTGTCTTTTTATAAGACAGCTTAATCGTTTGATTCGCTCAATGATGAGCCAGCTTCATCAAACCTGGTGACAGAGCCATCTACCGCTCTGGCAGTGATAATGTGGGTTTGGAATGATTCGTAACATATTTAGAATTGTAACGAGTAACGATGCAGCACATAATAATGTATCAGAGTTAAAGTATTAAACTCATCAAAAATATGTACTGAAGTAAAAGTGGAAGTAGGAGAAAAAAATAATACTCCAGTAGAGTACAGATACAGCCTTTTAGCACTTAAGTACAGTAGTGAAGTAGTTCTACTTTGTTACTATACATCTCTGGTATTAAGTGTCTTGCTACTTATCTCACTTGCAGTGAGTGCACTTGAATTGCAGTGGCCAGTAGCCATGTGGACAGAGAGACAGTCTGTTAACTAGATCATCTTAGTTTAAGCCCTGTCTGTTGGCAGGTGGATTCTTGGCTCATGGATGGTCCAAAGGGGCCATGATTTTACTGATGCCCATTTCCACAAGTCCCCTGTCTGTTGGTATAAGACATTTCTGTGCAGTTTTATCTCCAAATCAGCATATTGGTGCTGGCCAGTATGCTGGTAGTATGCCAGCATACTGTTGTATGTGTATGATACCCATTGCAAAAATAAAAGGCACATATTGCATCTGGGAGACACAGTGATGTCAAAGTAAGCATCTTTCCAATCAATGGTGGTAAACCATTTGTCCAGAAGGCTATTTCACTTAAGTCCAAAGCTTGAGTGAGAAATGTAGGAGTGAGAGTCCGCTGCCTGTCCCTGTAGGGATGGAAGTAGAATCATTATTATTAGTAGTAATCATGTCTCCCATTTTAACAGGAGAGTATGCCATAAGAATTTAGAAGGAAGGATGCCAAATGTCTGAGGAGGGCTTGGACTCACTTAATTTGGGTCAGTCTGGAGACATGTTTAGCTTCATGTGCCACCAAAAGGTTTAACAAAGTAGAACCAGATGTGGTCTGGCGGCTTGGTTAGCAGCATGGTGGCCCAATGGTTAGCACTGTGGCCTCACAGTAAGAAGGTTCTGGGTTTGAATACAGGTTGTTCTGGGCCTTTCTGTGTGGAGTCTGTATGTTCTCCCCATGTTTGCGTGCTCCGGTTTCCCCCACCATCAAAAAAACATGTACTAGGTTCTCCAGTCAGTGCCCTTGATCAAGGCACTGACTCAGATCTGGAGTTGGTCCCCGGGCGCTGTAAATGGCTGCCCACTGCTCCCTTGAGGGATGGGTTAAATGCAGAGAATGGATTTCGCTACATGTATGTGTATGTGAGAATAAAGTACCTTTACCTAAGCTTTTTTATGGATTGGTTATCTAAACAAGAGAGAGATAGCAACAAAATTGGGCTCCTTTCTCATCCATTCACTGGAAATGCTAAACTTGGTCCTCCATTCGGGTGCTGAAGAGGTTTGAAGACATGAAGGGAATCCTCGCAGCCCTGTCTCCCTGGGATATTCATGTTTAGCCACAGCTGCCATGTAGCAACAGTTGACATCAGGGCAAAGCAGCAGATGAGGGAGCTTAGCTGTCCAGCTGTCCAGTGGTAGAGTATCTGAATCTACTTGGCTAAAACATTTTTTTTAAATAAGAAGTCAAAGTCATAGCAAGTATGAAGATAGCAGTAATTAACTGCCATTCAAGTCAATGCTTGATAATCCATCAGCTGCGCCATGGCGTGTCCCAGAAGCGTGCGTGAAGCGGCACTCTGCTCTGCTCCGCTAAAAATACCCGCCAGGACTATTTTCACGTGAGTCGCGGGCCATTCGGACAGCCAGGTGTGGTGTGTGGCGGAGGTCGGAACAAAACCGGAACACAGCTGGAATGCACCACAGACGCACCCAGTGGCGAATCAGAGTTAGGGTTAGGTTAGGGCTAGGGAAAGTCAAAACAAGTCTCACAGTTGGGGTTGTGGGGGTGGAATGGGTGGGTCAGCAAGTTGGGAATACCATCCCTGAGTGACACAAGTTACAGTAGAGGAAAAATGGCAGAGCATACATATTTTTTACATCACAATAATAATTAACAATAATCCAGAAAGTGCAAACAGTTTTTGAGGTACACATTTTAATTTTTTTATTAAGACATGTATTTTGCATGTAATTAAGGTGCAGAGTGCATTAAAAAAGCATCAAAAAGAGGTTGTTTATATATAATTAAATAAAATAGCCCAAATAAGTTGCATTTCCACTGCTCTGCTCATTATATTAACTCTAAAAGACTTCACCTATGTTGTTTTCAGATCAGTGAAAATGGGCTATGGGTCTATGGGCTGCTGGAATAAAGCCTATGACTTTGCGCAACATGCATATGCTACGTATAGATGGGGACAATGTGCTTATATTTGTATAATCAGACTGAACAGTACACTCGTGCTGGCGGCGCCTATTGTGTTTACATTTTCAAAGCCTATATTTTTAAACAACTACCGAAAAGAAAACTGCCTTCATGCTGCATTAATTCTTTGTTGAAACAAGGCAAACAATTTCAAGCCAACAATTAAGTCTGCAAATTATGGCAGATTTAGTCCACTGGATGATAAATAGAAAAAAAACAAGCACTAAAAACATGAACATGGAGGAATAAAGGCTATAACTTTGAAAATGTTGACTCAGAGGTAAATAAAGTTAAATTTCAGATTTTAAAAGTCATGAAGTAAGATCAAATTAAGTTCTTTCAGTTGATTCAGCTGCATTGCTAAACATCTGTTAATGAAGCATGACATTTGTAACATTAGGTTTATCAGATTCATGGGTTCAGTTAGAGAAAGTTCAATATGAAGATAAGTACTGGCCATCTGCGAGGATATGGAGGAGCTAGGTGTCCTCTAAAGTCTTCTAAGCTTCAGCTGTGAGACAGAGGGAGGGGGTGACCTGGTGATGTGAGGGAGCAGGACTTTGGTGCCCTGGCCAACTGGCCAACACAGCTTGAGTGCTGGCTTGTGGAGGCCACAGACCTTCTTCATGTGACCTGTAACCAGGTGGCCTCCACACTACATACCATTACCATAACATGGCATGTAGCAAACCAAGAAAAAAGATATGAAAGAATGGACTTACAGCATGTGACTACAAGTGATAATACTGTACACTAAACTGAAACACTACAAAAGGATGACAAAAAAGATCAAGCAATTTGCCTTTAATAGCAATGACCTATCTTCACATCCCAGATTGTATTTTTAAATAAAAGAATAAAATAAAGTGGGGAAAAAGAGCCATGAAGAGAAAGCATGAGGACACTGATAATAGGCTGCATTAGCCACATCTTCTGGGAATAGGCCTGCAAAGAGGCTACTTGCTCAGTTAAGTGTAATCTTCAGTGGCCTGGCCCCTGTGACACCCAGCATAGTAAGTGGTTTGGGTGGGGCCAGTGGGGCCTTACACAAAGCAATGGGGTTTTACTATGGCTGGTAGGGGATACAAATAACACACATACAGCATAAACACAGAGGGAGGGCATCAGACCGTGTAGGAGCTCAGCATGAAAGGTAGATCAGCGGTGATATAGAGAGAAAACTAGATGTTGGAAAGGGGACTGTGGGGAAATTGGCTGAAGGGCGTGAAGGGATGAGAGATAGAAGATAGAAACTAGGCAGCGATTGTAAATAGAACAGAGCTGTACAGTATATTTGGAAATGCAATAGGGGGAACAGGGTGAATGGAATGATGAAGAGGATAACTATGGTCTAAAAAAGGAGAGTAGAAAAGATAAAACAAAAGATACAAGGTCAAAGAGGGGATGTTAAACGAAAAGATAACAATACAAAGATGCTGGGAAATGATCACATGCTCTCAAGGGGGATGCATAGAGTTACCTGGTAGAGACGTACCAAAGAAAACACCTGTATGTGCAATTCAGAGGCACAGATCTACATCGTAGCAGATTAATCACCAGTGGTATCTCCACAGGACATTCATTCACTTTTAGTAGCTGAAATGTTTTCAATTTGTCTCAGTGACAAGAAACGAGAAAAGTAGTCTCCTCTTTACATTCTAATACAATCCAGGTATAATCAATTAAAACTTATGGTATATAAGGTCCCTGTCCTGTGACATTATATATTTATTATTATGCCAAATACTGTTATAATAAGCACTGGCTTTATTTAACATAATTATATAATTTGAAATTATTGTTGACACTGTGTCAAATATGTTTTGATTCAATCCTATTAATATTTTTTAAAGCTGATGTTTCTGGTATTAGGGTCTCAGTTCAAATTCACTTAAATGGTGTTCATCAAATTGACATTTTTTCACCCACATATATTTGAGTAGAGTGGGAAATATATTATAAATTGTTTTTACTACAATGCAGTCCAATGCAATCACACCTCATATCACAGCATATAATTGAGTCAGCACACAAAGATGTGTGAACAAAGACTGAACAATTTACAAATGGTGGTATTCACTCCATGGTTCTACCTTGCTTTGCATTGTACAGTTGTTTTTTATTTTTATGGCCACTCGTGCTTTCTTAAGTGGCTTTAACGATAATGGCTTTTAGAAGAAAACTGCATCCCCTTTGCATGCACGTGCACACACACACACACACACACGCAAACACATACACACACACACACACACACACACACACACACACAAATACACACACACACACACACACACACACACACATGCAAACCTATATACAGAGCCCCCCTGGGGTCAGCTGAGAAAAAAAAACTAAATCGTGCACACAGAATAAAAATCCGTTGCCTCTGTTTCATAAACGTGAGCAAATTTAGAAAGATATTCATAGATTTGAACTTCCGGGATCAATTACTCTATAGTGAGATGTTATTAAATCACAAACGACGTATCTTTCCTAACGTAGTAAGGTTAACAACGAGCTAGAAACTCATTTCATTTCATGTTATTTCATCATCAAAACAAGCCGTCCTCCAACCTGGAGAAATAACATTAGTCTCTACGAGCAGCTGGCGGTGAGGTGGCAGTAAGATGAGTGCTTAGGGACCATCTATAAACTACAAAACAGACACAAAAATATTTATTAATTACATTTTTAAATAAGGTAGTGTCTCCAAACTTATTTTTTTAAAGTAAGAGCTGTAGTACAACTAGCAGGAGACAAGTTATAATGGAGGTAAGTTTGGAGACACTATGATGATTATGAATCCGTGCGAACAGTTTATGAAACCGAGGGCACGGATTTTTATTCTGTGCGCACAGTTTAGTTTTCTTTTTCTCAGCTGACCCCAGGGGGACTCCGTACCTATATGCAAAAGTGCTCTACAGTTTTTTTTTCCAATTGCTAAAAAACAATTTTGCAAACCAGGTTGGTTTTATCAAAATACTTAACACAATTCACAAATCCACACACCCAAACTGCAAAATACTTTATATATCCTAAAATGAAGCACTGCAACCAAAACTACATATAGCATTATCAAAATTAAACTTTTGCACCAAATGGCACACACTTCATTCATATTACCAGATTTTTGTCTAACCAACTACACACTGTTGGGCATAATGAAAAGCACTCTTATCTTTAGTATGCTTTTCCATAATACTAAAATAGTTCAAATTGTAAAAAATTCTTCAGATTGTTCACATGCACAGAAATATTTGCAGATACACACACATGCTGTTGAAACATGTTTATTTTTTATTTTTCACCAAACAATTCAGTGCAACATATGCACAGCAGATACAGTATATTTACATTGGACTGAACAAAAATATGCTCACGCAAACAGTAAACTGAAAAAGACAATTGTAGAAAAAACGTGCAGAAAAAATATATAGAAAAAAATCAATTAACCATCGAGGTGTTTGGCCAGGTGGCACATATATTGGCCAATTAGCTAATGCAGTGTCATTTTGAATTGCAGCGTTTTGAAATGGCAAACATGGAACTATATGTCAGATTGTTGTGTCTTATGCAGAGAACTGTGTTCAGTGCATTTAAAAAGTGCAATTTTGAATTGCAAAATGTGTGTAAAGCAGAAAATGTGTTTAGACTTTTGGAGACTTGAGAAGAGTTTTTGCTCTCTGTGTGTCAGTTTAAATAATTGTGCTATGCATGTCATTTTAGTGTGTTAGCAATTGGAAAAAAAATGTAAGTATGCAATCAAATCATATCACAAATGCATGAGAGCCAAGCCAACCATCCCATGCCCCTCATGCCACCATGCATTTATTTTAGTTCATGATAGCCATGGCTGAATCCACTTGACCAATTGACGTGACCATTGTATAATTTGTCCTTCAAATTGTGGTTTCACTGTTTACGAGTTCACCCTTATTCACCTCCCTCGATTTTTATGGCCCTGTAGGTACCTGACCTTTAAGAAAGTGTCTGGTGAAATGAAACAGAGAGAGGAATAGAGGAAGGCTCAGGAGTTGTGTATACCCCCTAGGGAGATGGACAGACTTGTAGACATGGGAAGTAGTGGCACTTGAAAGCAAATGGGAATTGGGATGGAAATAGAGGCACATCAGCAACTGCTGCCTGCAGGGTGGAGAGAAGTTGTTTGGTGTGCACCACTGAGGTGGAAATGTGTGGATGGTCTGGCATGGAGAATGGGCAATAGCTTTTTTTAAAGGAAAAAATGAGAAGCATTTATGACTATGGAGATTTGCTGCAATTCCTTAACATCACTGCATTTTTTTATTTTTTATTAGAAGCTATAGTGATCAGTAAATTAAATAAAATGCGGGCAATTACCTTTGAAAAAGAAGCAAGAAGTGGGACTGTATTGGCCCTGCATACACTGTATGTTTATCTAAAGCTCATGTGCTGGGGTTCATATAGGATAGTAGGATAGCGGTCAGAACACAACTTATTTTCCTTGCTGGCATCTTGTTCTCAAACATCTTTTCGTACTCTTGAAGAATTGGATCCGCCAGTTACAAATGCATTTAATCAGTTACTTCACTAGATGTCTGTGTGATATTCATGTTGTTAAAAACTCAAATCTTATATGCTGATGTGAATAAATAATGGAGCCTCTGCAAAATAATCATAAATTCAAAGTGTTACTTTTCATTCAAGGAATATACTGTAACACTCATTTATATCGCATAGCCCACCGGATATGTTTAAGTGCTAAAAAATTGGCCCAAAAGTCATATACATGTTTATTGGTCAAACCACTGCATCGTGCATTTCATTGACATATTGCATATCTAAAGTGGTTTCAAGATTTTTGTCCCAAGCTTGTACAGCAATTCTCAGCCTTAACTAGCAAAGACATTTACCATGCAGTGCTGGTAAACATCTGATTAACACTGCTTGGCCCCCACACAAACAATATTACAGACATGTTTGCATACACAAACACATCATGTGGATAAGAAATAATCCTTTACAATGAAGGCTGAGCACAAACAACAGCCGCTGTACTAGATAATAGAGTGTGGAAGGTGACAGCTGAAAAAGCACTTTATATACACACATGGCCGGATATCCAGCGGAGAGGTGTATACATCCATAGCAGCAAGTGACACACACATTACTGTAATGCAAACATACATTCTGTTTTTTTCACACTGCCATGTGCAGTACAGTATATATCTCTGTCTGTCACCGAAGCACACACTTTTACAGGTACATAGTGACAAAAGTGATGACAGTGGAGTTTTAGTAAAGGGGACTTTTTTTCTTGTTGAGGAAATCCAAAGTTGTCATTATTAAATTCTGATTTCAGAGCCATCTGTTTCCATCAGCAACATTACCCTTCATCTCCAAAGGGGTTATTGATTTGGGTCCTAATCTACAAATAAATATATTGTCTGAGTTTATTTTTTTTTCCATGCTGTCAGCAATGTTACTGTAAAAGGACACAGCTCATCTGGCTGATGGATGGGAGCAAATGTAGCCCAGGGCCTGAGGGTGGACTGCAAGAGAAATTTACCTTGTAACAAACACACACAAACACATACACATACACACATAAACATCCCCTCCAGATGGGTCCCCCCTTGTGAGCAGTATGCAGGATCCAATTATGGCTGTGTGTGTGTGTGTGTGTGTGTGTGTGTGTGTGTGTGTGTGTGTGTGTGTGTGTGTGTTTCTGTGTGCGTGCGTAGGTTGGGGTTATAACAATGTGAATCTTAACAATTGGGAGTGTTGGCTTTTACAGCTTTTTTTTTTTTAAATTGCTCTGGCCTAATTTTCAGTGTCAATGTAGAAAACTAATGAAAAAGTCTGTTGGTTTTCTTAGCTTTAGGTGCAAAACACTTTTTAAACCGCGCACCTATGTTAAGGAATCTATCATCCACATTATTACACACATAGATCACTTATCACACAGCATCACAAGGCTGTACATATAGCAGCCAAGGCGAGTGTAACGTGTTAGTGTAGGTCAAGGCTATGGGTTATTACCATAAAATAAGATAATGCATTGTACAGTCTTATCATACCAGGTTATGGTTATTTTATATTGTAAATATATCTTGTAGTCTGATGTTTAGGGTCTTGCATGTTAACACAAGCTTTATAGGGAGGTGGATGAAGAAGAGGGAATGAGATGGTCGGTGCTATAGATGAATGCCATAAAGCACAATCACTGAATATGTCACCTCCTTTATTTGCAGAGCTTTTAGTGTTCTTGCATCACAGAGGATACAACTGCATTTATGTTTTCTGCTAGTGCTAACTGCTAGTTTGTAGGATCTTGAGGTAAACCATTTTAGCCTCTGTAGACGGAGTCTTAATTTGCCAAAATTATTAAAAAACAGTTGTAACTCAAAATTGTCTGATTAGACATCTTCATTAAATGATAAAGAACATTTGCTGTGACGATGGTGAGCCCTTTCTCAGCCCCCTTTTTCAGCCACCAGACAGCCACGAGGCACAGAGAGGTCAAAGCTGAGCACAAGTCCCTGTGGGAGCTCTCTTGCCCTTCAACCTTTAGGTGCTCATCCCTGATGCTCATTCCCTAGAGGTGTCAGATGAAGTCAAAACAAGTGGTGCCGTATGCAAAGGCAAGAAAGGAAAGTGTGGGAAGGGAGGGACAAGGAACTTGAGAAGGTGAGCGAGGACATAAAGTGCTGTGGATGAGTGTGGTAAAGGAGAGAGTCAAGGGGAAGGAAAGGGAGAGTGAGGAGGAAGGACAGTGGAGAAGTGTGGCTTGAATCCTGGTGTATGGGGGAAGAGAAGGGAGGACGAGAAGTAGTGCTTGAAGAAAGAATACAATGAAGATGAGGCTGCATTAGCAGCATGTCTCAGGCCAATTACTCTGCTGCTACCCCTCTCTTCTATCTCTCCTCTGCTTTCCTTCTAGCTGTGTCCTCTCCTCTCACTTTCCTCGTCTCTCCCTCTCTCTCGCTTTCTTTATCTCTGCTCTAACTATCCATGTGCTGTCAGCAGCAACAGATCCCTAAACGATACCGGTCTGCACTGGCAGGTTTTATCTTCCGTGCTACAATAGGAAAGAAGGATCTGAGAACAGATAAGATAGGACGAACCAACAGTGACAACAGAAAACACATAATGGCGATGCAGATGTTTGACAAAGTGCTTCACCGCCATCTAGTGGTGGGTAGCTTTGCAGGAGCTCCATCAAAGGCTGCTGATCATTAGTTACAGGCAGTTACGTGACACCAATGTGATCAAAAAGCACATTTGAGAAGGTGTTTCACAGATGAGCGCAATAAAACACTTAAAGCCCTGCAATGAAGTACATTTGTGTTTGTGTGTGTGTGTGTGTGTGTGTGTGTGTGTGTGTGTGTGTGTGTGTGTGTGTGTGTGTGTGTGTGTGTGTGTGTGTGTGTGTGTTGCGAGGCTTTGTGTTTTTTTTTTTTAACATACTTAATAAATTGTGCAAAAAAAAACCTTTGTTCCGGCAAACTGACAGCTAAGTAATGCAAATTACTGTTTCTTAAGCAGCTTGATATAGAAGACATGACACACACTGTACCAGTTTCTAAAACCTTTTGCCTCAGACCACATATTCACACATGGTTCATATGCAGATGCATTTCTAAGAAAGCAATACTGATATTGTTTGTAAAATAAACAAATAAAATAGGCTTGAAATATACCTCCATTCTGTATAATCTGTTTAATGCTTTCAACATGTTCTTCTTAATATATATGTATATATATATTCAAGATCATTTTTGGGGCATTTCTGCCTTTAATGGATAGGACAGCTAAATATGAAAGAGGAGAGAGAGGGGGGAGACATGCAGGAAACCGTCACAGGTCAGACTCGAAACCTGGACCTTCCGTGTCAAGGAATAAACCTCCACATATGTGCGCCCGCTCTACCAACTGAGCTAACCCGGCCACGCTTCTTAATATTTTTTGAAAGCATGAGGCTGGACAATGATCTAGATTTTTATTGAATTGCTCACATTATACGTACTCTCCTACCAACCAAAATGTACTCATATTTTAATTACTCATCTGAATTCAATATAACTCAACTGAAAGTAGCTGCAAGACTATTGCACAATTACTTCTAAGTAGAAGGTCAAACAGCCAATGAGCCCACAGTGCCATTGTGGTGTAATTAATCAAACCATAAAAAGCATATCAGAAGTGAGCCAGCACTATAAGGGAAATATAATTGCACTGTATTTGTTAGTTTATTTATTTATATATACAAAAACATGGAAGCCACCATAACACAAAAAAAAAAGTTTTGGCCATCTACAACACCATACTTCCATGTATTTCCCATGCTTGACTGTCCTTTCAAATATTTTGTTTTTTGAAAAGCCAGTAGGCTATTTTAACATATAGTTAAACCCAATTGCATATGATACAGCTTATGCAAATTAAGGATAGGCAATTAAATTGCATTCAATGAACAAAAAGGTTTAGGCATATATATATTAAGAAGAACATGTCGAAGGGGAATATATATACACATACAGCACAAGTGTAAAAAGTACAAATAAAATCCTTTAATTGGATATTTATACACCCAATCAAGTCATTAATGCAAATTGTTATTATCACGATACGATTATGTCACAAAATGATCTTATTATGATTTTAAACATATTGCAATATTCTGCAATATAGTGCAATTTATTACTTTTTTTCCAACTTCAAATTTTTCCCAATTTCAAATGATGTCCCCGAAAGGAAATTTTGTCAACATCTTGTTTTATCCAAAAAGATACATTTCTTTGTTTGTTCATCTCACTTCAGTTATATTGCTGCAAAATGGGATTGTCAAGACAAACTGACCAACACATACAGTGGGGGAAATAAGTATTTGACCCCTTGCTGATTTTGCAGGTTTGCCCACTTACAAAGAATGCAAAAATCTACAATTGTAATCATATGTACATTCTAACAGGGAAAGACAGAATCCCAAAGAAAATTCCAGAAAATCACATCATATGAATTTATTAAAATTGATAACCATCTGATGAGGAAAAACAAGTATTTGACCCCCTGGACAAACAGCAAGTATTCTGGCTCCTACAAGCCAGTTAGTCTTTCTTTAAGACACAGCCCCAATCCGAACCAATTATCTACATCAAATATACCTGCCTCACCTCGTTACCTGTATAAAAGACACCTGTCAACACCCAAACAACCAGCATCCAACATCACCACCATGGGCAAGACCAAAGAGCTTTCTACGGACATCAGGGACAAGATTGTTGATCTGCACAAGGCTGGGATGGGCTACAAGAGAATCGGAAAGCAACTTGGAGAGAAAAGATCAACTGTCGGTGCAGTTATCAGGAAATGGAAGAAGCACCACACCACCGTCAACCTCCCTCGGTCTGGGCCTCCACACAAGATCTTGCCTCGTGGGGTGTCCCTGATCATGCGAACGGTGAGGAATCATCCCAAAACCACAAGGGGGGAACTTATGAATCAACTGAAGGCAGCTGGGACCACAGTTACAAAAGAAACGGTTGGTAACACACTACGCCGTCATGGATTGAAATCCTGCAGCGCACGCAAGGTCCCCCTGCTCAAGAAGAAACATGTACAGGCCCGCATAAAGTTCGCCATTCACCACCTGGACGACTCAGAAGAGGCCTGGAAGAAGGTGATGTGGTCAGATGAGACCAAAATAGAAGTTTTTGGCCTCAACTCAACTCGTCGTGTTTGGAGGGCAAAAAACACCGAGTACAACCCAAAGAACACCATCCCCACGTCAAGCATGGTGGTGGCAACATCATGCTTTGGGGGTGCTTTTCAGCCAAGGGGACGGGACAACTCCATCGTATTGAGGGGAGGATGGACGGGGCCATGTATCGTGGAATTCTGGACCGACATCTCCTTCCCTCAGTGAGAGAGCTGAAGATGGGTCGAGGATGGGTGTTTCAGCACGACAACGACCCTAAGCACACCGCCAAAGCAACAAAAGAGTGGCTGAAGAAGAAGCACATCAAGGTTCTGGAGTGGCCTAGCCAGTCTCCAGACCTGAATCCGATTGAAAATCTTTGGAGGGAGCTTAAAATTCGAGTTGCCAGGCGACAACCTCGGAACCTGAATGATTTGGAGGCTGTCTGCAGGGAGGAGTGGGCCAACATCCCTGCCGAAATGTGCACAAACCTTGTCACCAACTATAAAAACCGTTTGACATCTGTGCTGGTCAATAATGGCTTTTCTACAAAATATTAACATGCTGTTTGTCCAGGGGGTCAAATACTTGTTTTTCCTCATCAGATGGTTATCAATTTTAATAAATTCATATGATGTGATTTTCTGGAATTTTCTTTGGGATTCTGTCTTTCACTGTTAGAATGTACATATGATTAAAATTGTAGATTTTTGCATTCTTTGTAAGTGGGCAAACCTGCAAAATCAGCAAGGGGTCAAATACTTATTTCCCCCACTGTATATAATAACAGATCGATACTTGGCATCTGTGTATTGATACAGTATTGCCACAGAAAATATCGCGATGCTATGCTGTATACATTTTTTACTCCCCACCCCTAATTGTCACTATTGATTATTCTTGACCACACATTTAAGGCTCTGCACCAGCCTTTGTGATCATCCAGGTTGATTTATTACGTAAACTAGCAGAGCTAAGTCACCGCCATTTTGGACTTAACAAAGGGCTCGCATTTATAATGGAGGATTCATAAATTATGCCATTCTTGTGAGAGGGAATTAAAACTGCTAGTAAACAATGGTCATTTACAGTTTTTCTCAATTGCTTAAACACTATAACTAGGCTTTTGAACTAAAAGTTCAAAACCATAACGCCATTTTTCAAAAAGCACACCCATTTCACTAAACTATAAACTCTATTCCCTGGTTTTGACACATGAGTCAGATTTGTTGAACTGTTACTGCAAAACTCTACACACAAATCCCTTAATCTCATTGCCTACACCATGTTGTCATTTAGAAAGCACAGCATTCAATTTTGCTCACTCAAGTCAGCACAGCTGAAGCTCAATTAGCACACAATTACCCAGGTGGAAACACTACGAGTCAAAATTGATCACACACCAATCAGAATCTTTCACCAATCTTTCAACAGATAGATAAAATGGTCAGAGTCAGTTCATTGAGTTTTGGAACAATGGATCCACAGAGAAATGACGGTCGAAGAGGAAGAGGAAGAGGAAGAGGAAGAGGAAGAGGGAGAGGGAGAGGGAGAGGAGGAGGAGGAGGAGGAGGAGGAGGAGGAGGAGGAGGAGGAGGAGTAGGAGGAGGAGGAGGAAGAGGACATGGTCGAGGAAGAAGGCGAGGAGGGAGAGGAGGAAGACGTGGTGAAGGACGAGGTAGAAGAGGAGGACGTTGTGAAAGACGAGGTGGAGGAGGAGTAAGGGCAAGGAGACAAGCAGTCTCGGGTGAAATTTGAGCCACTTTAGTGGACCATGTTCTTGTCCATGGTATGACCATGAGGGAGGCTGGGCAACGAGTCCAGCCTAATTTGAGTCGCTTCACCGTCGCCTCCATCATCAGAACCTTCAGGGAGGAAAACAGGTAGGTGCACTTACAGTACGACTGCTCTGTACAGTAACTTTTGAGTGCTGTACTCTGTGCTTTGACATCACATGCACTGTTGTACTATGCTTCTGTAATACTAAATAAATCCATAAAATTTAAGTAATGTTTGCTTCTATTTTTGTAGGATACAGAGACGACCATCTGGTGGCGGGAGGCTAAGGCTTTTGTCAGAGGAGCAAGAGATGGAGCTTGTAAACATGGTCATTGCCAATAATGTAATCTGCCTGCGAGAGATTCAAAAGAGAGTGATTGAGGATAATAATCATTTTCAAGGAATAAATTCCATCAGCCTTTCCACAATTGATCGCATCCTCCGAAAGCATCGGTTCCGGATGAAACGGGTGTACTTCCTTTTGAACGAAACTCTGACAGGGTAAAAGACCAATGAGTGGAATATGTTTAGGTACGACTTTTGATATTGTATGAAGTATTGTGCACCATCACACTATAGCAGTCTATGCTGCCATTTGTGCCCTCTTGAACTGTGCTTCAGGGTAGTGATATACTCTATTGTGTTTTGATGCGTTTTGCAGAGAATCTTTGAGATTGAAGGCTGGCCTGTTCCACCTGAAATTATCTTTGTGGATGAGGCTGGTTTCAACCTCACCAAAAGAAGGAGAAGGGGGAGGAATATAATCGGCCATCGGGCTATTGTAAATGTCCCTGGTCAGCGTGGAGGGAATGTCACGATGTGCGCAGCCATCAGCCAACGAGGGGTACTCCACCGCCATGCCAGTCTAGGACCCTATAATACTATGCTCCTTCTTACATTCCTTGATGGTCTAAGAGAGCATATGTTCCACCTGGACCACAGGGAACCAGCACAACCAGAGCACCCTCACTATGTTGTTGTTTGGGATAACGTCAGCTTCCATCGCGCTGCTCTGGTTCGTGACTGGTTTACCAATAACCCAATATTTTCCAACCTCTTTCTGCCTGCATACTCTCCATTTCTTAACCCAATAGAGGAGTTTTTTTTTCGGCATGGCGGTGGAAAGTGTATGACCGAGAACCTTATATGCGTGTTCACCTCCTTCAGGCCATGGAAGAAGCCTGCCTACACATATCCGTAGATGCGTGCCAGGGGTGGATCAGGCATGCAAGAGGATTTTACCCCCGCTGCCTGGCTAGGGCCAATGTAGCCTGTGATGTGGACGAGATTCTCTGGCCTGACCCAGAGCAAAGACGGGATGCTGATGCAGAATAATGCAGAATTTTTTTTTTTTTAACTGTGTAGTACTGTATAACTGTAATGAATAAAATGTGCCAATGTAACCATTGGTTGTGTCTTGTGTTCACCTGAAAAGGTTTGTGGCAACATAACTTAACAGTTTTGGAAATGTTTTGAATTTATTACACCAGTGTGTAAAACCAAGTATTAGTGTGTATGTTGTGACGGCTTGTGTCCCGTCTGAGGTCAAAGTTTGGTTTTTCAGTAAGAGTTAATGGTTTTGATATAGTGCTTCATTTTGACCTGAAAATAGGATGTTTGAATTGGGTGAGACGTTATGGATTTGTGTTTACTGTTTTGAGAATACGCGGCATAGTTTCAAATGTGTTTAAGCAATCAAGAAACTGTAATCTAAACATTTTCCCTTCCCTTGTTTACCTGCTTGTAGCCATACTAGTGACATTAGTACTGCTATTTTTTGTAATGAATGCAACCATACCATTTTTCTCTTAAAATGTTTGTTATGCACAAAACACCAAGGCAAATTCCTTACATCTACTTGGCACAAAATCACACAAAATAGGATATACGTCAAAAGAAACTATAAACAAAAAGATAACAGTAGATTCGTGAATATATTAAAATAATCCTTGACACCTGTAGTGAGATTCATTCAAGGGTGGCTGTGGGGATTAAGAGAGACGATCGCTGCCCACGGCATTTTCAGACCACACAGCCTACCAAGCGCCACTGAAGGCGCCGTGACCCAGCAAAGGGAGATTGGAGGCGTTTGTGCTCACATCTTTGCCGAGATTGGGCTGTTGCACTTGACTGAAGTACTGTGTTTCACACTGACAGAGCGCAGGAGTCCAGCGGGACAAGGGGAGGCGGACTGTTTACATCAGTGATGCTTGGTGCTCAAAGCTGATGGACAATGTTTAGAGACTACAAATGCATTTCGTTGTGCAACCCTGTGTTGTACAATGACAATAAATGAACCTTGAGCCTTGATTTGACAGATGTATTTTGAACTAAATAACAATCTGAATAATTTGTCATGGAAAGGTTCTCTTCGAAGCAATCAGACAGTCTTGTCTGAATTTATTTACTGGAAGAGAGGTCTAGGCTAAAGCTTATAGTTTGGAAAGAGCCTAGGTTATATAAAGAAAACTTGCGTAGTATTAGCTAACATTTTTGCCAGTTTAACAAGTTCAAAACAAGTCTTTAATTTCATCTTTTCATTAATAATTACCTGTCTGCATAGCTAGCCTTCCGGATTTACCCTGCAGAGATCTGAGGAGCAGTTAACCATCGTCCTCATAAATCCACCGGGGTTTAAAATTCCAACACAAACAAAGCGGAAAGTAACGATCATCCAGCCAAAAAGAGTGAAATCCGGCAGAATTTCTGGCAGCAACGGAACAATCCCGGTAGTGGAACTTTGTGGATATAGGTTGTTATCAATCTGATAGGCTGTTCAGGGTATAATTGGTAGCCTCATTTACATTCTCTAAGACTACTGAAGTTTGTAAAAGAACATATGTGGAATTAAGTTGGTAAATACCGTGCACAGAGCTTTTACTTGTAAACGTCTAATTAGGAGATGTTTTCTTAACTTCTAAACATAGGGCTAATCTCAAAGGATTTTTGGTCAGTGACTCTATTTGCATACGTCTGCATATATGTGTGTGTTTGTGTGTGTATGGGGGCAAGGGTTATGAAAGGTGCAAAGAGCTGGAAACAGATAAAAATAAAATCACAGGACCACTGCAGAAATAACGAGACATCTGGTCCAGACATCTGGAGCCAGAGGACTTTTAGGAGCTACCCAGCATCCTCTCACCTTGCGGGTAAATTAGCAAAGTGAGAAAATATGGCAGGGGTAAACGATGCTGACAATCACACAGAGGGAGGACAGTTGAGACTGGTTACTGGGGAATTCATCATTTGGAGGTTCTTTTTTTGTTTCACATGAACAAAGGGTGATAAAGGATGGACAATGTCGGAGTTAAAATGTGAATGTGTGTGTGAGAGAGGTGTTTGGAAGTGGATGGAGGTGATAACCATCACATTACTTTTTGGCAAGAATTCATATGTTTTCTACAATGTCCCAAGAAATAAAAAATAAATACATATCTAAAAGAAATTGTAATGCAGGAAAAAAAATCATGAATATGAATTGCTGTATTTAAATCAGTCAATCACATTGATCAATCCATTCTATTAAAAAGACAACAGAGGTTTGAGAAATGTATAGGTCAGCTAGATTGATCTTCACAATCCAGGGCATGAGACTGACAGCATTTGCTAATGGGCATTTGCTTGAGAAAGACATTATTCCAGGTAGGGTGCACAGTATATGATTGATAGTTCTCTTCTTCACTCAGACATCTGTATAAATCTTTCCTACACCTGGCGGGAAGAATGCACATTTTACTGGGCTGTCACTAGCCCTCATCAATGATTGTTTTTTTAATAACATGACAGCTATTTCTGAAATGTCAGATTTGTCGTAGACTAGCTTATACAATTAGGTTCTGAGTCGGTCTGCGAAATAGGCCATGCAGTTGCTGGATCATGGTTTGTTATGTAGCTTTAACACATCTTTGTTTGGTCATCCAAAAAAGAAGACGAAAAAAAACATACTTAGTTTAATCTTTGCGTTGAAATCTGAGCTTGAAAGATTCGCTGTGGCATTGCAGTTGCACAGCATGGACTGATGGGTTGGCATGTGTATGCTTGAGAGAGAGAGGGAGTGGAAGAGATGGTTTCAGATGTGATACTGATGACAGGTCAGTGTGCTTGTCTCTTGTTTCCCCTTGGCTTAATGTAAGGTCACAGTGGAAAGGTGGGACGACAAATGCCACCAAGTCGCTCTGACAGCCTGACCCTTGGGAGAGAAAATACCCTTTTAATCAGATGCTTCTCCTCCCAAGTGACCATTCCTTCTCAAACTTTACTTCACTTCCTTTCTGCCTCCTTTCTTCTCATCATGTCCAATTCATCTTTACTTAACCTTAGCTTTTCTCTATACCTACTCCAGTGCCACTAACTGTTTTGCCCTCTTTGTTCTCTGTCCCCTATTCCGCGCTACACACACACACACACACACACACACACACACACACACACACACACACAAACACAAAGATACTAAAGCAGACACACAGCCTTCTCTTCCATAGCAGTTTCCTTGGGCTCTCAATCTAATGTCACAAATAGGTAATAAAGATGCCATCAAAAGGACACCAGAGGATCCGCATTCTGCCTTCGTTCCATCCCGCTCGTAACTCTCCAGAGGGCAGAAGGACATACATCACCTTCAGAGCCTGCTGGCATAGAATTATGTTGTTTAGTGCAGGCTGTTCCCATGCTGATCCAAATGCGTAACACCAATGTGCACAGAGAAAGAATGGGAAGCATACTGTGCAAATATAGCTGCCCCGCATATTACAGCACAAATGTCAGTAAGTGCAGACCATTAAGTAATCTGAAATATAAAGCAAAATGTATCTTAGAGGACCCAACTCAGCATGCTAACCACAGAGTAGAAGGAAAGAAAAGATGCAGGCAGAGGACAGGAAGCACATACTGTATTTATTCCCCTCTGTGCCTCCTCAGACAGTCAGATAGGCTCTGCCCATAATGTCTAGTCACATATGACCTTGAGCGAGTCCATTGTCTCCCAGAATCTTCACTCACACTGTCACATCAGACCACTTCAGCGTTCTCATAAAAAACAACACAACAAAAGCATCCCACTGATGTATCGCTGCACATCAGCTGCATTAGCAAACAGCTGGGGCAGGTTTGTCATTTCCAATTATTGGAGCTGTACAGTATAGTGGCTTCAAATGTCTTCCTAGTGAAATTTTTATGATTCAGCCTGTGTTGTTCTTCTGACTGGTTTTACTGGGAATTACCTCATATAACAACTGTCTCTATAAAACCTTTAACAAACAGAAGAAGAAAAACCTTGAGACAATCCTAAGACAGGCAGATAACAATGCCTATACATGTATTATGGAATGGCATCTGGATCCATTCATTTTAAGTAAATAATACTAAATGCTAAATAAAATGTGCACATTCATATTGTAATAGATATTTAACAAAATGCAGAACTTACATGTATTTGGATTCGTCTTGTATTTTGGACATCCGAAATATTTGAGGAATTGAAGAGATGGATGTGCTGGCCTCAGTATGTTGCTTTTAGGTGTCAAATTTTGTGCTGTGCCTTCAGGAATTGTCTCACCTCCACCAGTGCGTTTCTTTCGCAGCACATGGTAGGGCGGGGCTGTCCTCCGGCTAAGTGGCACACAGTTAGTTCTCATCTTTGCCCTTTTGGTATTTTGGTGACTCACTCATGGTGAGTCACTTGACTGCACCTATGTGTGGGGAGAGGCTCAATCAGAGTGTGAAACTGTTCAAATTTTGAGTCCAAACTGTTTTGAATGGGAGCAGTGCTTAGGAAACATTATTCATAGTTGTGCAGCTGTTTACAACGTAATGGAAGCAAAATGTCCTTCTGATCATGAGGGGGCCACACAAGCTTCAATTCCAACTTCGGCCTCTAAATCATCACACAGCACAGCACAGTAATGGGGATCTTGTTCTGGGTCCGTTCTGTTACAAACGCAAGGCAAGACCTTGAGGTCATGTGAAAATCATACGTGAGTTGTTACATTAACCAACCCAACAACAGAGGTGCCCACATGTGAGAATGACAGGGTAAGATGTCAAAACCGTGGCTAGAATATCCAATGTGTTTGAGAAATGCCTGGGCACAGATTTTATGATGCACCCAATTCTTTGTGGTTCCAGTGACCAAGTGATGGTGGCAAACAGTAACCTCAGATCCAAGCATTAAAACTTGGTTTCAAAACTCATGCAGGGGTGAGGGTGGGGGGTAAATGCACATAAATGCGGTTTGCCCAGCTTTGAAAATCTGAAATTTCATTTATGTAGATTCCCCAGGGTGTTTATGCATAGTCTACATGGGTAGGCACACTAATTTACACTTTATCTCTTGGGATCTCACGTTTTGTTATTCATTGGATGTTTTCACACAAGTACAGAGCAACAATTAACCTGCCGTCCTCTCATGCTAGGTGGAGATCAATGCTACATTTACACATGGCCGGCTATTTTCATTAACGGACATTTTAACCTCTCCGTTTTCAAAAATAACATTGTGCACCGCTGTCAGTTTTCAGAAAATTGTTTGTTTACACGTACCTGTGTATATATGCCGTCAATGCCGTCAAGAGCATGCCAAACCTGTAGGTGGCAGTGTAACGAGAGGCTCAAGCCCACGTTAGCCAATCAGTATCCCGAAAATAGCAACAACAGCAACAAATCACTTCCTCGGCTGCCTAAACCTCCGTTTGTCTCAGTTTACATGCAAACGGGCAAACAAAGTTTTCCAAAATCTCCACTCTGGCCGGAGTTTTTAGAAAGAATCGTTTTCAGGGGCGAATTCTCCATTTGCGTGTAAACGAAGGGTACAAACGAAGGGAAATGTCTCAGTTTTTCAAAATAACCATGTAAGGTAAACGGGGTGCAAAAGCAATAAACCCATCTCTGCACTGAAGCCAGCTAAAGCAGCATAGCGCAGGTTATACAAAAAAGAACCTCCACAAACACACATGTGCACACTAATTACAGGGATACAAGGAATACAAGGCAAACATAATGAAAGAACACTTACAGTACAGTAGTTCATTGAATATTTTTAAGGTAAAGTAGTCACCATACTTTTTAGTTCAAATTTGCCAAAAATGATGTTTGTAGATGTTGTTAGTGTGCATATCTTCAATCTTTTGTTTTAGTTTTTGGTCATGTTGGTTGTTTTGTGTCTGCATGCATCAAACACCATTGTATTTTACAACCTGTTTTTACATTTGACTTCCTTTTATTAGTCACTCCTGTGTGAATTCATTCTCATTGTGTGTGTTAGACTCCATTTCTTCGTGTTAGTACAGGATCCATCATTTAAATGTTCCTGCTCAGTGTTCTTGTGAGGTGAACTTAACCACCAGACTATGTTCAGCGCTGATTAACTCAAAAGACCAGAGACGGAAATAACGTCGGACAGCAGAGGAATCTGCAGAAAGTTCACGCTAATTAATCTGTGGAGACAAAATTTTCCAAAAAGGTTAGAGTATACAGTTCTCTTAACGTTTTACAGCTGGACACAGGTTCACAGTGTCAAAATGACACATGAAGTGGAAAATAAAAGCCAACGTGCAGATTAAAATAATGTAAATTATGTAATGTGAGTCACATTTCATGTTCGTTTTCATGATTCTCGCTCAAGCTGCTTTTCTCAAGTAAACTCCATGTCTAATAATTGTCTGTGTAAGAGCTGACTAAGCGGAGAGAAATCCTTCTTTTGGTTTGTGCCTTTTAGGAACGTCTCTCTAATAAGTGCCACTATTCCGTCATCTACACTGTTAAAGATACACAAGTGGTACTGCACCCACTTGTGTAACTCTGTACTGTGTTTTAGGGATTTCCTGATGTAAATGAGCCTACTTGAACACAGGCAGATGGATGTAGACCTCTGAACACCCACACAGGTGATTTCAGTTATTCTGGCTGATTAGGCCTCTGATCAGGTTGAAGGCGGGCCGTAGCTTAGATGGGAATTTATTACGTCACAAATCTTTTCTACCAATGAACAGCCATTCACATTGTACGCGCAAACAGCAGCGCTGCGCTATGAAACCCATTATTGTCAATGCCTTGCGCGCGCAAGAACTGGTCTGCCGCTGCGCTGAGCAAAAACGGCATTTTGTGGCTGGCCGCTCTTGCGCGTGCCGTGGTCAAAGTTGAACTTCGACCACGGCACGCGCGAGAGCGGCCGCGGTGCGCTGTGACGTGTCTGAATAAAAAGAAAAAAAGTTAACACTGAACACACGTGGATCCACAAACGGAACAAGGCTTTCTTTTGTTTCAAAGGCAGAAACATCGTCTCCACCAAATCACTACTGTGTATCCTACACAATGTCGCATGTAGCCTGCTGCACGTCCGATGTAAACACCGGACGCAGACGTGACGTGCATTCAAATATTGGCGCGTGTATGACGTATGTATGAAATTTGCACTGAGCCCGGCAGCGAGCACAACAAATATAGTTGGGAATAGGACAACCTAGCGGCGAGCGCAGCGCATGCCGCGTACAATGTGAACGGCCCCTAACAATGATAAAGGTGTCATCTGTCCTGCCCGAACAGGTTCAACAGAGCTAACAAGAGGAAGATGTCAATCAATCTACTCTGTACACACCCACACAGGTCTAATCAGCCAGATTAACTCAGAACATCTGTGTGGGTGTTCAGGGCCTTTAACATTGATCATTGCGTACAGGTGTGCACGTTGTTCTGCTGCAGCCCAACTACTTCAGGGTTTGACGTGCTGCACGTTTAGAGATGCTCCATGCATAGCACTGTTGTAAAGCCTGGTTATTTGAGTTACTGTTGCCTTCCTGTCAGCCTGAACCAGTGTGGCCTTTCTCCTCTGACTTCTCTCATTAACAAGGTGTTTCTGCATACAGAACTGCCGCTCACAGGACGTTGTTTTTCCCACCATTCTCTGTCAACTGTTGAGGCTGTCGTGCATGAGATAAATCCCAGGAGCTCATCAGTTTCTAAGATACTCAAACCACCCCGTCTGGCCCCGGCAATTATTCCACAGTTCAAGTCACTTATTAGATCCACATTGCTCCACATTACTGGCTGATTCAATTTGCATTGCTGAGCAGGTGTACAGGTGTGCCCATTAAAGTGGCCTCTGGGTGTATGTTTTATATTGAAGTGCACCTAAAAACAAGAGTGTTTCTTGTTCTTTTGTTTTTAACGGCAACATGTTCGTCAATCAGCACCACATTTATGATAACATTTATTTAAACACCTAATCAATCATCAATGACAAAATGGCTTTCTTTGTGTCATTGCATCGCACGAGAGTTACAGCTACTATGACTCTTTGTTAATACACTGTCATGTTTCGTGCCACAAGGTTACATATAGTGTTATGGACATATGGAAAGTATTCCATTAAGAACACACCACTCTTGATGGCAAAGACCATAATTGAGCAGTTTCCAGGAGATGTGTCCTGTTAAGTTGGTTAAGTTTTTCAAATCAGATTCAGGCCACTTCCACATGTGGTCCTGAATCAGACCCAGATCAGATTTTTTTTTCAATGCGGCCGCAGTGTGAACAACATAGGTGGATTTAATGCAACTTTTACCTCAATAAACCTCGCTGCGCCCTCTCTCCCCGCTACATCGGGAGCCCCCAGATCCCGGTGCAGCTGTCACCATTCCTGTTCACACTGGAATCTGATTCCACATTTTAAAAGGTAATGTGAACAGCCAAACAAAAAATCAGATCTGAGCAAAAAATCTGAATTAGGCATTAAGACTTGCGGTGTGAACGTAGCCTTAGACCTCACACCTTCTGCTGCTTTTGATTTGTAGGCTCTCCAAATATACAAAGCATATGGGATTTGTCTGCTTGCCACTGGAGCAGAAGAATTTAAATAATAATCTTAAAGCAACCGATTTGAGCCTTCTTCCTATTTCCTTTTGCTGTTCCCCATTTCCCTCTTATTATAGACCTCCTCAGTAATCTGCTGTATGATCATCGGGGAAATTAATTTAATTACTGCTACATAAATAAATGTATTGTAATTATTATGCAGCTGAGGGGGCATTGTGAGTCATTTTTGCTTTATGAAAATATACAGTTATACAGTTTATGGTTAAACTGTATAACAATGCTGCCATTGCTGAAATTGCTGCAAGTAATTTAAATAATTATGTCAGTATGAATGTGTTTACATCTCAAACTACTTGTGTCTGTCTTCACAAGGCGGTCTCACACCCCTCCAGACTGACAGAAACAGGAGAAAAAGGTGTTAATGAGGGAGTAATTCCAGAGAAAAAAAATGTATTTTCTCCAACGTTGATGAAGCGTTATTGGCTTTAAGTTTTGAGTTATGGAAGTATAAGAAGTTACTAAGTCAATATTTACCGTCAGCACATCGTACCCTTTTGGAAACTCCATTTTATACCCTAATTGATCTACTCAAAAACCTCACATTGAGGCTCAGAAATAGTCACACTGTTAGCAGGCAGAAACAAGAACCTGTGGTGGGCCAATCGATAGAAACTTCATTACTGGGAAGCCTGGCTAGTAATCTCCTTGGCTGCAGCTGTGAGGGGCATACATTCTACCACAGCACCTGTTCTAAATGATATATCCAGCCTGCACCTGCAGAGGCACAAAGGAGCACTCACACCACACCGAGGTTTAACACTCTCGTGCTATCTTACCATCTCTTCCTCTGTCTGTCTGCCTATCAAATACAAGGTTTTTATGTTATTTTTTACTTTCTCCCTGTTTATGTCTCGCCCCTCCAGATTAGCTTTCTCACATGCATGCCAGGATGCATCTTTAGCAGCTGACAAGAGCAGAAAGGGAGAAAACTGATGGGGAGAAAACAGTGGTGGAGAGGCGTAGCAGGGGAGGTGTGAGGACGGTGGGAAAAAAAAGGGAGAGCAGTTGAGTATTTTTTCAGTTAATAGAAATAGACCTTTGGGGTTCAGAAATTGTGTAGTATAATATTATGTTAGGACAGCTCCATTTTACACCAAAATTGGTTCCATGATGGTAAGCCACATAGACACTTTTAAGCATTTTTCGTTTGTACCTTTCCCTCTTTGAGAAAATTGGGTCTCCACAGCAAAAATGACAAATCATCTACTTATCAGGAATAAGTACTCTTACAAGTTTTCTGCCCTGGTCTCAACTCTCACATTTATACTAATCTAATCCTGCTGTAGAACAAAGGCCAAGGAAAACAAAACTGTATATTTAGTCCCAAATTGCATTTTGGACCCAACAAGAAACAGGAAAGAAAAGCTTTATGGGTCTGGAGCAGCAATGTGACACACTAAACTAATACTGCACTATATTGTACGGTATATGTGCGACTGAAACATGACCTGTATTCTTTTCTTTTATGTCAATTCAACCAGTAGATGGCAGTGACAGAGCAAGAACACCCATTGCTGACTTGAAAGTTAAAGTTTACCAGTATACACTTTACACAAAAAGGTCACTGTATCTCTATGGAGATGTAGAAACTAGTAGTCCTGGTTACTTACACTTGCAAAAAAGACAGAACTAATAAAAAATCTACTCATCTCTGCCTCTGCTTAGTGATCATACAGTGGGGAATGCTAGTCCCCCTGAGTCTGGGGGATGCAGCTGCAGTGTGGCTTATGCATACTAGAGTGCACAGGGCTGGAAAATGTTGTTCCAAGACAGAAATAAAGAAAGATGATAGCTTATTAATGTATTGTCAATACTGGGAATTTGTAAAGTGAGAATATCTATATGCTAATAGTGCCCATTATGCATCCTGATGTTAAAAAGTTTAGCAGAACCATGAGCACTATCTTCCGTGGCACACTCTCAACTCTGACTGACATAATAAATGACCACTGAATAAGATTTCTGCCTTGTTGAATAGGCTCACTGAACTGTGTGTGTGTGTGTGTGTGTGTGTGTGTGTGTGTGTGTGTGTGTGTGTGTGTGTGTGTGTGTGTGTGTGTGTGTGTGTGTGTGTGTGTGTGTGTGTTACCCCATTAAACTGAAATGTGTGTTCAATTTGCAGCAATTATTGTTTTGAGATAAGCACAGGAAATGCAAGTTTGATTGATTAGATGCTATAGAGGAAGTATTTCTGACTGCTGTGTATTGATTGGCCAAGAGGAAATTCTACAGACATTTCATTATAACTAACACAGCTGATGCATATTTCTGGAAATATATACAATCAGCGAGTCCAGGCTTTGATTCCTGGCTCAATAACTAACAAAATTTACTGGCTTCTGGGTTTTGGCATTTTCAACTTTTCTGACCATTTTTTTTATTTCTACTTTGTGAATGTCACATACTGTATAATATATCACAGACTTTTTAAATGTAGGGAATAGTGCAGCTCCCCAGTGTTCTTCCTTTACACAATTACACTGATCGGCCCAAAGGGAGATTGACGAGGGAAAGTCAAAACAATGTGATACTGTATGTTATGGCCCCAAAGCAAACATTGATTAGTTAGTATTACATGTTAAATCTTTTAGTTGTGTATGTTTTTAATAAGTTTATTTCCTCAGATGCACACAAGATTTTTAGGAAGCTACACCTGGTACAGGTTTCCAATGTAAAACTTGTATTGCTGTATTTGGAAAATGGCAAATTGATAACATAAAAAACTACAAATTATCCCAGTGGAAGACATTGTGGTTAGACTGTTGTTGCACACATTGTTTTTAATGATTCTATGCAGATTCCAAAGTTTTCAAGCTAGTATTATCTCCTGACACGAGACATTTGTGTGGTCATATCCATCTTACTTAACAGCCATGGAGCTGCCTCGTAGCTATCAAGATAGCTTAACAGCACTTTGATTAAAAGACCAAGGTTAACAGGACATCTGTTGGGAAATCTGGGCAGAGATTACCCAACCTCATCTCACACAGACTCAGAGCAGCAAATGATGTAATTAAGACCAAAGTAATACTGCCTCTTGGCCTTATTCAACCTTTGTAGTACTTTTTTGACTGGCCACTACAATTCACACAAATTGTCACATTTGTCACACTTGTTGTAGAGCTGCTCTTTATGAGAACATTAGTAACACATATTGAAGATTTTTGAAGATAAATGGAGAGTGACAGAGAAATGAAGATAAAGACGATAAAGATCATGACATGCAGCAAAGGTCACAGGCCAGATTTGAAACCGGAACATTGCAGTCATTTTGTATGAAGATAATTGACATTTGTGATTCCATTATTTAGTATTTTTAACACTTTTACCAAATTTACCCTCAGCCTGTTGACAAGTTGATATGGCATCGACAGGGGACGAGTGGGGACTAAGACACAGAGGTAACAGTATCAGGTTGACGGACACATAGCATCATTGGCCTTTGTGTCACAGCTCCTTGTATTGCAACTGCTACAGAATAAATAATGTAAAGCCAACAGTAGCCTGTAACATATGACATGTTTGAAATGGTATGTTGTCTCAGACGTGCTCCTTTGTGCTCCAGGGGCTCACAGGGGTTTTACCAAATGTACAACATAAAAGGTGTGATTTGCAACATGAGATACATAATCTCCTGTTAATTTTGACACATTTAATGAAATAAATAAAAACTTGCGACCTATAAAGGAGCACCTAAAGAACTCATTCTTTTTCTACTATTTGCGAGCCACAGTCATTTAAGGAAATGTGATGCTGCCACTATTTATTATTATTGTATCATTGAGTTGAATGCAAAAAAAAAACAGTGTCACTTTTCATTACACAATTCAACAATCAAATATATTGTAACACATTTTATTGTCATGGTCCAAGATAACTTAAAACAGGGAGGATTGTATAGCAAGCACATAATAGATTTATAGATTGAAAACAAAAGAAATAAAATGGTTTGGGATGCACTACTGTCTGCTGTATTTGAATTGTTGTATTAAAACAAAACCTGAGGACTTTCAAGAAAAAAATTCATCTTACAAAGCAAAATACTGTGTCATCTAAGGTAGCTGCTCTGGACTGACTCCTCACTGATGATCAACAGCTGAGCACCTCAGACCCACTGCACCTCAAGGCAGCTCTCAAATGACTCTCATTTCCCTGATCTGCTGCTTTGCCACGCTCTAAAGCCTCCTAGCCTCCCAGCCCACTGTGCCTACAGTCTGTGTTTACAGAAATCTTTCCTAGCTCAGCACATGGACAAAAAAAACTCTGGATGCGAGACAGATTCCTAGATGATCCATTTTAATGTACTGTCTAGCTATGTCACAAATATATTGGATATTATTAAAAAAAATGCCACGTAAAACTACTAGGCATTTGGTCTATTTCTATAAGCTTACCAAATGAAATGCATAAATTTTACGCACCAGTATTGTGCATCGACCAGACCCTTATCATATGCATGGCAGCAAAGACCTAACGCAGTATGAGACTAAATGAATGTATGTGTGTGACTGTCTCAATCTGCCCTTTTCGAGAGAACTTCAATCACTCAATTTCTCTGAGCAGTATGCTTCCAATCCCAGCAAACAGCTGGCCGGGCATTGGGAACACATGAGGATTAGGGGGTTGATTTAGTTAAAGGCTCAGTCCAGAATCAGACCATAGCACCACTTATGATGCCAAGATCACCTCTCTGCTAGATTTGTTTATGATATTTTCATTTCATTTCATTTCATGCATGTATAGTAGCAAAACATGAAATTAATTTCACAGTTTTAGTGGCAATTTGTTTGTTTTTTAATATTGTAAACTGATGACCTCTTTTTGAAGTCACACAAAATACCTTCTATCTATCTTTCTATCAATCTATCTATCTATAAATACATTTAGAACATCAGAAGTCAAAGATTGTTGGTTGTAAGAAACATAATGCATCATTTTATCATTACACACTGGCTTTAATTCATTCTGTACAGTTTTATTTTCATATGGGGTGTTTTTGAACTAGTGCTGGATTAAAGTAATCTCTAGTGGATATTTCACATCTTGCTCGGTCTCATTATAAGCTCAGTTGGTAATCATATGCTTTCACTCTGCCACAGGAATATAAGGTATGCAGCTGCTTGTGACAACATGGGTGTGTTTAGAAAGTGCAAATGCGTGTCGATGTGCTTTGATAGCATGATAAAGGAATCTGTGAACTCAAGTAGATTTCCCAGTGGCAATCAGCTCTCATTGGTTAGCACAAGGGACTGATTTGCATATGGTGGGAGTGTCCTGAGCCAGCACTGGGATGAATGACTTGTTCAAGTCAGATAGCAATAAGGCATAGCACTCAGCAGAGGTCTGTGCTGCTCAATGCTCAAAATGTCTAGGTTACTTAAACTGTCACTCTTCCTGCCATAAGTGGAAAGTGCTGGACTAGGACATAAACATGTTCAACAGCAGACACCCCAGCCTTAGCAAAAGAGGAGGAATATGGGTAAGTTTTAAGATAATTCACTTTACAGACAGAATTCTGTAACACATCTACAATTACATTTTATGATACTGTGAATACTATTTTACATTATTAAGGCAGATACATGACTACCCCCTTTTCCTCTACACTATACTGCTTTTATTCTCATGTCCTGTTTTATGGCTTAAACCTGTGCAAATAAACGTTAAACTGTCAGCAAATCTAATTCCGTGGATAGATTGACTTAAATGATAATCATAATGTGATTTAAGTGAAATGATTACAGTTCAAATCATTGTTGCAGGTGTCCAGAGAGCTCTGCAAGTGATAATATAACTTAATACTAATGTTCACACCAAATAATAATAATTCAGGAATACCTAATTTGGCGAATATTCTATTTTGCAACTCTTTTATTAAAATGTATTATCTTTTATCATCTTGTATTACAGGGACTGTGCATCCTCTTGCTTTACACAAGCCCTCTTTCCTGTTTTGCAAATTTCAGCAAAGCAAAAGAGCTGATCTATAAAATAAAGGAGGGATTACCCAGGGGGACCTTCATAGGGGCCATTGGAGTAGACTTAAATTTGGATTTTACTGTGGAGCCCCCCTTTTTATTCAATCTTCCACAAAAGAAGGTCAGTGGACAGTATGTGAGCCTAAATAATACCACCGGGGAGCTTTACACATCTGCTATAGAGATTGACAGGGAGACCCTCTGTCCTGATAACTCAGAGGGCCATGGATGTGCTCTCTCACTGGATGTGTTTGTGTTGCCTCAGCAGTACTTTCAGCTCGTGAAAGTTAAGATCTTTATTGAGGATGTGAATGACAACAGGCCAAAGTTCCCCGTGGATGAGATCTGTATGTCTGTCCCGGAAAACACACCTATCAATGCTCGTTATGCGGTGGAGCAGTCAGCAGTTGACCCAGACCTGGGTCTTCATGGTGTACAGACCTACTGGCTTGTTAATGACTTTAGCATGTTCACACTGGATGTTGAGGAGAATGAAGGAGGTGAGCTGACACCCTTCCTCATTGTGACAGACGCTTTGGACAGAGAGACCCAGGCTGAATACATTACAGATATCATTGCAGAGGATGGAGGGAGCCCTCCTCTACTCGGAGCGGCTACTTTAAAAATTATCATCACAGATGTGAACGATAACTGCCCCCAATTCACAGAGTCACAAATTAATGTGACTCTGCGTGGGAATACCACAAAAGGGGCACATTTGGCACGTCTGCATGCTTTTGACCATGACCTTGATGCTAATGCTCAGATCAGCTATGCTTACAGTGAACGCGTGCCAAGGGACACCAGGAGCTTGTTCCATTTGGACAGAATCACAGGGGTGATCAAGCTAGCAGGGAAAATAGACACTGGCACAGCCACGTTTTACAAACTCACCATTCTGGCCAATGGACCTGGTTGTATCCCTGCAGTTGCCACTGTTTCTGTCCATATCATCAAAGTTGTTACAGGACCCCCTGCTCTCATACCCCGATACATTGCAGCAGAAAAGGATGGGGTGGTGACAATAAAGGAGTCAGAGCCAGCGTTTTCTCCAATTGCTTTTTTTACTGTCAAAAACATTGATATGAACCATAGGGTGGACTGTCATTTGGAAGGGACTGGCCCATTCAGGCTTGGCCCCTATCAGCTGTTCAAGAATGAATACCTGCTGGAGACTACAGAGCCCTTGGACTATGAAAAGATACAGGAGTATGAGCTAATTGTGGTTGCTAAGAATGCTCAAGAGCTCGTCATCAAGACCTTCCTCAAGGTGCAGGTATTGGATGAGAATGATAATGCACCAGTGTTTCAGCAGTCTTTGGTGGAAATATCTGTGGAGGAGAACAATCCGCCAAATACCTTTCTGACCCAGCTCCAAGCCACAGACCAGGACAGCGAAAGCAGAGGGGAAGTCATCTACCTCCTTGGAGGCGACGCCCCAGGGATCTTTGTTGTGGATCGTGTGACAGGTGTCCTGACTGTGACCACATCGCTGGACCGTGAGGAGAAAGAGACATACCGGTTCATAGTGAGAGCAGTGGACCAGGGGACACCCAGGAGGGAGTCGATTGCAACTGTGGTGGTGAGCGTGCAAGACCGCAATGACAACAGTCCGCGCTTCATTAATAAGGACTTCACCTTCTTTGTGCCAGAGAACTTCCCAGGGTACGGTGAAATTGGGGTCCTCTCTGTGACAGATGCTGACGCTGAGGAAAATGGTTGGGTGGCCCTTTCTATCCTCAACGGCAGCGACGTCTTTATGATAGATACAGGCCGAGGGGCGCTGAGGGCCAAGACATCACTGGACCGTGAGCAACAAGGGACATACCAGCTGTGGATTGAGGCCGTCGATGGTGGAGAGCCTGCGCTTTCCTGTGTGACTATGGTGACCGTGCTGTTGTTGGATGTAAATGACAACCCGCCTATTGTCCTCTTCCCCCAATCCAATCAGTCCTACATGCTGGTACTACCCAATACACTACCAGGAACATCAATAACAGAGGTCTACGCTGTGGATAAGGATACTGGCATGAACGCTGTGATCGCCTACAGCATTGTTAAGAGGAAAGGTGGTGAGCCTGGGTCATTTGCCATTGACCCAGAAACAGGAAACATCACATTAAAGAGGGAGCTCAGCAACCGGGGGCTTTATAGCCTTCTGGTGAAGGTCAGTGATCATGGTCAGCCTGAACCGCTTTACTCAACAGTCATGGTTAACTTCTTTGTCAATGAAACAGTAAGCAACGAGAGTTACATCCAGAGTCTGCTGACCAGAGAGGCTGAAATTGAGGTAGAGGAGAGGCCCTGGTACAAAGGCCAGATGACAGAGGGGCCTGAGAGGTATGAGTTGTTCCCCTGTCAGCCTGTCCTCATTGCTCTTTCAGTGACATGTCTGGGGCTGTTCTTCTCAGTTGTTACACTGACATCTTACATATGCTGCAAGAGATTTAAAAAGCAGCGGAAAAAAAGATCAGAAGTGGAGATACCGTTAAAAATGAAGAATGACTCAATGCAGGTTGTGAACAGAAAGCTCAGGCAGATCTCAAACATCTGATATTCAGTTGTCTACACATCCAAAACAATCACTGTTTACATGAATGTTTACAAAAACTCACTGTGAAAAGTGTAGTTCTTACATGAAGTTGCTCTTTTTGCTTTTATCATATGATTGTTATTACTGCAATGTGATTTAAATAATATGCCACGAGGTTCAGTCATTAAAAAGGTAACACAGTACCTTTCTACCTTTCTTCCAAACGTTTTATAATATCTATAAAGCATGAAAATTGTCCAGAGATGATGTGTCAAACAACCAAAGTAAGGAATAAATTAGTATTGGCGTCAAAGTAATAACAGCCTTATTACAAAGTCATAAGAGCAACTCATTGAAGATTACTCAATCTAAGGTCCTATGTAAATACTGTACAAAATGTTTTACAACTTTATATAAAACTTTTGCATTGCATGAAAAGACAGTTCAAGCCACAAGAAATGTTTCTTTCTTCATAAATGCATCTCTTTACACTACCTGTCACAATTACATATACTTAAGTGATTATACTTGGAGGTTGGATACTACATCTGGAATCTAAATGTTCTAAAATTTCAAAACTGATTGATACAGAAAAGGCTTATCAAAATGTATTACTTTATTTAAGGCATTGTACTCACACCATATATATTTGACCAAAAAAGAAAATCTTAACTCAATTCCCACTTACTAGTTTCTCCAAAGATTTCAATCATGTTTCACAGTCTTCTTTAGGTCAGTTGTAATGGAGTGATATGCAGTCCATGATATATACAATGGTATAAGAGTGTTATACCATTATATGAGGTTGAAAGTTGCAGAAAAAGACAGTATGTGGACCTTGACTTATGATTTGTCATTTTGTATGATGTCTAGGAGCTAGGGTTAGTAACCAGATACCCTACTTTCTGTGAAGGCTCACAGTAGTTACTGATCACACATGTAAAACCTTTAAAGGCCATCTTGGTATAGCAAAGAGTCACATATTTTGTATCACACTAAACAATTTGAGTTGTATCCAAACTTCTCTGTCATAAAAGTTGCATACATCACCTTCATTTGTACAACCATGCAATTATTAATGTGTCTGTGAAAACATGCTAAGTGTTTGTAAAAGAAAATCAAAGTAACTATTAAAGATGCTTTATTTTTTTATAATACACTTGATTGCTTTCTGTATTTATATAACCTGCAATTACTGTACCAACATATTTTCAATGTGTGCTTATAATAATTCTTTTTGATATTTAAAAAAGGTTTAAAGGCACAATCCAGTCAATCCATCTATCACTCTCAGATTGATTGGCAGGTTGTTCAATGCACACTGGACATGTCTAACACTGGACAACAGCTCATTTATATATATATATATATATATATGTTCAAAGTAATACTGATTAACTTCTTTCAGTATAGTGTATTAATAATTGAGTGTTTCATTAGTCAAGTCAAGTCACGTTTACATTGCCTCCTCTTCAGACAAGATTACATCTGGTGTAGGCAACTACTACATTGTACTTCAGAGAGAGATGAAACATTTAAAGATCAAAAGCCTAAAAGCATGTGTCGTTGCTGTCATCACCTGCATAAGTCAGAGCTGGTGAGGTAACAGCCAGAGTCACACTTAGACAGAAAAACAATGTGCTGACTTGTAGCTACAGCTGCTTCTGTCTGGAACATTTTAGGATGAAATCAATTTAGTCCAAGCAACATTTCTCTCCTTTCTTGAGTGATATTGGCAATCACTGTACTCATAGTACAACCACAACTTTTGTGAAATATCACCCAATAAATTGTTAAAGGGATTGATGAACCATAGATGAATCCATTGTGCCTTCTGCTTTACATAGCTTATGCTCCTTTGCCCTATGCCTGTTTGTGTGTTTGCTATGAAAGTTGTGTAGACAGAAAGGAGAGGACTCTTTGTATTCCTACGTACTACGTACTACGCACACACCCAAGTGAGGAACTCAGTGGCATTATGTGTCCTTTTTAACCTGTTTAGGTTTGGTTCTTTCCAAACAGGAAACTTATGTAAAAAACAAGTGTAACTGGCTTGTGTTGTTGATTTATGATGGCTTGGAAGACCAGTTGGCCATATGGTTAATGTCTTGAACAGGTTCAAAATACATATCTGTCAAGTTGATTGAGATCAGTAGAACAAACCATGCAAACATGTTCATACCCACCAAGAGATAGAGAGAAAGAAAGAGAGGGATGCCTTTACTCCCTTTAAGGTAGTGAGCAGAAACAAGTTCAATATGTTAGTAAAGTGTTACTGACTAAAGGAATTTGAAACAAAATTTTTCTGAAGGTTTGCCCACATGTAGCAGCTTAATTCGGACACGTAGATGATCTTTGTGGATTGCATTTCCAAAGATCAAGGCATATTTGTTAATATGCTTGCAATGCCTTCACTGTGCAGTGAAGTATCCAGAAAACTTGGTATAAAACATGGCACACAAGTATTCAGTATATATTTTTTTGCTTCTGTGGGAACAGTTGAAATGCTGCACCCTTGGCATGCCAGGTGCTATGTCATGATCAAACCACCCCATTTCTCAAGCAGAATCAATACTGAATACACACCTTGGTGGTGAATTCCATATCTGCCTACAATAAATAAGTCAGCTGCCAAGTGACACATTTGAGATGGTTTCTGCACAACTTTACAGTTGTTTCTAACACTGAGCAAACAATTACAGCATATGATTAATTGCAGTAATAACAATGGAGGTTTAATTTTACTGTATAACCTTTCTCTTTCACCCATTCCAACTCTTTCAATTAGTAATTTCCCTCAGCATGTTGGGACTGGAAACACACAACAGTCACACAAGCCTTTAGCCTATGGCTTAAACACAGCTGTTATGATGATAGAGTATGCTCCTGTGTGCAATAACAAACTGTTTCTGGTTAATAAATGTAAGGGTTTGATCGTAACTTGCTATTTGTGCTTTTATTAGTTATTTGAGCCCTTCTTTATTTTGTTGGCTAAAAATTTAAGTAGCCACAATTATGGTTACATTTTTAAACAGTCTGTGTATTTTGATGCATATCGGGTTGTCAAATTACAGAAATACTTTCTGTTCCTATACTTGTTCTGTTTTTATGCTGTTTATTAGTACATGCTGAAAAATACCCAATAATCAACTGTTTTTTATATGACTAAGAGTCTACAGCCAGCTAGCAGCTGTGACACGGTAGGCCTACTTGAGCTAAAGGTTAGCATCAGCATGCTAACATGCTAGCAATAACAATGTTAACAAGCAAGTATGTTGACCATGTTTACCATCTTAGTTTAGCACGTTAACACCATAACATTTTCCACTTAGCACTAAACACAAAGTAGGCCTACAGCTGAGGATGATGGGAATATCATGCGACTTTTGAAGCGACTCCACTGTCACAGACAAATTTCCAATATCGGAATTAAATTATGAGAATCTTGTTAAAGTTGGGGCATGCTCCAATCGTCTCAATTGTTTGGTGTAAGGTGGTCTTTTTCCCCTCTTGACGTTCAGACAAAATTTAACGTGTTTAATATTATCGTAAGTTTTAAGTCTTGGTAGTGAAGGTAAATCACGTGAACATTGTCAACAACCAATGGGTGCACTCTCTCCAGCACCAAACAGGAAGCAGCAAACCGGCTAGAGCCAGGGTTTTTTATGGTTGTTTTACCCGCGGACAAATGAGGATCTCCGGGTACTGCCGCCGTTCATCGGCATGTACGACAGAACAGAAAATCTGCAAACTTTACCTTATGCTTGCAGTAGTATGTTAGCTAGCTTGTTTATTTTTTTTAAATGAATCTAGCTGTAGTCTTGCAAATTGTAACCATGCAAGATCTTCAGTCTTTACATGTTATGACAGATAGTCTTTAGATGTGAGACAGTGTCAGATTTTAGTCTTTTCAAAGTCTTTTTTAGAGTCTTCTAGTGTATGGTAGGCATTAGGCTTAAGGCACGGTAATATGGTTTTAAGCCTAAACTGAATTAATGTTCTGTACCACATTGTATGGTAATCCATCAAATAGTTGTGATATTTCAGTCTGGTCCAAAGTTTGGTAAACATAGCATGAAAAATGAACACACTGTCAAATTTGTTAGTTCAACTGCTGTAAAATACAGATTTGAATGACCGCTGAAATACAAATCTACTGCTTGAGTCTGCAGTCCTAGCAATTTGTTCTGCAGTCAGTAAGTCAAGATCCTGCTGTACAGTATCAAATAGCAATCTAATCTATACATTCCTCTATCCAACTTGATCCTCCAAATGTCCTTCAACCCCAACGCTAACTGTTTTTAACTTTCAACTGTTTCATTTAGATATGTTTCATTACATGAATCCTGCTCTGAGTTAAACACGGCTAGAAACAGCTGGAAAGGGGGTCAACCAGACCGAGACACTCCACAGCTTTTCTACATGGCTGATCACCTCCTGTTGCAGTAATCCCGCCGACAGCCAGTCCGGCACCTTCAGATCAGGGCAGAATGGACAGTGGAGGGTGACTTGGCTTAAATCAAGGTCTTGAACTCTTTGTGACCCCAGGTTATGTACTTATACTGTATGCAGGTGTGGAGGTAAAGTGGAGGTGTTAAGACTGTAAGACATAATACATAGTGGGCTGCGCAGATGTCTTAGTAGCTCCAGCCAGCCAGCTTTCAAATATGTCTTTACTTTGTATTGCTGGTGTTTTTCTTCTTAAAAACATACATACAGATTGCCTACAGACTCATCTTCTCTCTCTTTCTCTCTCTGTCTCTCTCTGTCTCTCTCTCTCTCTCTCTCTCTCTCTCTCTCTCTCTCTCTCTCTCCAGGTAAGTCTATCTGAAATTACATTAAATTCTTAATGGTGTAGACAGCAAGTAATTACCATCAGTCACAGCCCGATCCCATTTCCAGATTGGCTTTATTGTAATGTCCAAGCCTTGAAATCAAACAAATAAAGACACAATGAGAGGCCCAGGTTGGGTTACACAGGTCTGCTGAATAGGAGAGGCTACATTTCCCAAGTTATGACATCAAATACTACCTCCCTTCACGCAGATACTTTGTTCGCCATCTTCAATAATGCAACTCCATATTCTCCCACTGAAAATCACTGCCTTTGATCTAAAACATCTTTCATTTGCTGTGATGCAACAAAATATAATACAATCACACGCTTTTGATCCTGCTGTGGATTACGTTACTAATTTCCTTTATTCTTCCAGCCCCATTTTTCTCTCAGTTTCATCCAGTTTCATCTAAGCAAAACACAGAGGGGCTTCCAGGGAATTAGCTGCAGCAATGTATTTCTGAGCAATTAATTTTTTCCCACAACTGCCAACAATTTAATAGCATCCGGTTCTACCACTGTATTTATCTCTCCACTCCAACCCTAAGGCAAATACATTTGGACAATGTTGTTTCAACCATTTCTGTTCCCACAATAAATATGCTTCAGTAGCATTATTTATGTATACATTTCAATTAACTATTTCAACTTTGGACATAAAAAAAAAAAAAAAAAAGGTTTTGTGATTGATGCATCACAGTACTGTTACTTTTAGTATACATTAATAGAACAAGTACAAACTTTTGGGGATTGGACTCAAGTTTTGTAACTGCTCATTTTACTATGTAGTGAAATACTCCCCAGAATGTAAAAAGTGCCAACGATCTTCACTATACAGCACCTTCCTGGTAAACAGCCAATTCATTCAAAGGTTATCATGGCCATCGTCTTCAGGGACTCTTTTCTGACAGTGACAGTAAGCCTGGCCCACTGATACTGGTACAATATAGCACTGTTCAAAGGAGTTTTTACAATCAATAGTATAGTAGAGCCAGTGACATGCTGTTACTTACTGTTGGTAATGTGTGTTTTGTCTTCTTTTATAAATTCTATGAAGCAATTTAACCATCATGTATTTATTCATTTTAGAATTTTATTATTTTGACGTGTGCGTGCGTGCGTGCGTGCGTGCGTGCGTGCGTGCGTGAGAAAGAATCAGTGGGTCTTAAAGTGCTCATATTATGCTTTTTGGCGTTTTCCCTTTCCTTTATTGTGTTATATATCTTTTTTGTGCATGTAATAGGTTTACAAAGTGAAAAAGCCCAAAGTCCACCCCAAAGGGACTTACCATCTCCAACAGAAAACACTGTTCATAAACTGCTCCAAACAGCTCTGCTGTATTCCAGCGTTTACTTGTGACGAACATGTGTCACTTTGTAACACATGTTCTATTTCGTATAGGCTTTGCCCTCTAAGAGCTGTTGCTATTGGGTTTATCCCTCGCGCATGCGCAGTCATGAACATTTCTTTCGCGCACCTTGTGCCCTGCCAACACAGTCTCACGGCAGTTCGTGTAATGGTCACGTTATTTTTAATCCATTGATACGTGTTCACGGGGACGTTTTTGTCGTTTTTTTCGTGGTGGCCAGCACGAAATGGTCTATACGAAGATTAACGGGGAAAGCAAATGCCGCACCCCAGGGGAGGATGCCTCACACGCCGGGAGATTGCCGCGGGTGACGCGCGACAATAATGGGATGGCCGTTGGTTGGGTTTAGGAAAAAAACAACGGGGAAAGGACGCCTCACGGCCGCAGGGAACATGCAACGATAACAGGACGCTTAACGGGGAAACAAAACGCCACGGATATGTTTGACCCATCCACCACCCCAACCAACCTCCTTACGCGGATTTTCACCATTTCATACTACTCACTACCGTAGTCGTGCTGTGACCACGACATATGCTTCCCATTTAAATACATTAGTTTACATTTTCGTGCTGGCCACCAAGAAAAAAAACTACAAAAACGACCCTGTGAACACGTAACAATAGATTACATAACGTGACCATTTCACGAACTGCCATGAGACTGGGTTGGCCCTGCATGGGCCTCTCTTACATCCACAGTTGCTGTATATTACAGCTGCGAGACCAAAGATCTGTTCCCTATTTTTCTTCAGCGACAAGCAGTTTGTAGACTTCGAAGAACAGCAGTGTCCGCCTGTATACCGATTGACAGACCGGCTACATCCTGCCGCCAGATCTCCACCCGACCTGTGAGGCGTGCCTTGGCCCCGTCCGCCAGGCTGGCACCCCGCCGGCCGCCAGCAGTTCTGCGCCCTCTTACCACTGGAGGAACTGAAGCGGCAGACGATGGCAGCCAGGCGGACAGTCAGGTAAGGTAAGGATACCACCAGCGCCGACACCCAGACATCCCGGAAGGGGATCTCTTTGGCGGGCAAGAGTCCACTGACTTTGATCCACCCAGAGATGGTTCTCTAGCCAGCACCGGCTCTCCCTCCTCCCTGTTGGGAGAACTGGAGCTCGAAACACAAGAGGATTACGGAGCCACGCCACTGCGGCTGTCTCCATCCCAGAAGGCGAGCACCGCATCAGCGGCTTTTCTCCTCCACATCAGACGAGCTCCCTGCCCACCACTAAGGTTTTTATTCTCAACCTGTGTGAATGCTGAGTAAGCATTCTCCGAAACCCGGGAAATGGACGGCACTAATGTCTCGCTATGCAACGTTGACCAGGATCCAAGACAAGTTCCCAGCGGTCCTGCCACTGCGGCAGAGCCTGGCCTCCATCTTGCTTCCAAAGGCCACTTTTTTCAGCCGACGGAAGCCCACACCGCCATCTCCCCGGGACCAGGTCCATGCTCAGTTCACTGACCGCGCGTATATGTGTGCCACCTGGTGATTGCGTCCTTGTTTTGAACAGTGCTGAAATGTTTTTGTACTGCAAATATGGAGTGCTGATCTTCCCTTGCCCTTACTTTTTTGGTTGGTGGGTAATTGATGCATTATTGGCCTAATTAGCTCGACAAAGTTGATAATAGCAATTCACTGACCTTTGTGTAGTGGTGAAAAATAGAAGAACTATTCCAGGACAAACCAATTTGATTAAACGGCAAGTTATTTTTAACCAGGACAGTGGGAGGACAGTCTCCTCATATTAGTTTTCCTAAATCTTAGCAATTCCTGTTGAGCCTTTGTTTTAAACAACTGTATCTGTTGTATTTGGTTTAAATCCTGGGTCTGCTGAAATTGAAGCAAGGGTTTTTTGACATTGTTTTCAACAATCTGGAAGTCCCTCCTATAACAGTAGTGCATGCACAATGTGCCTTAATCAGTAAGTCAGGCAACTTTCCTTTGGGGCATGTCCTTTCACACCCTCACCACCAAATCCCCCATCAACATGTACAAACAACCACAAATACTGATGTGGTTGAAATGCTTTTGCCAGTTATAAATGTCAGAGCCTTTTCATAAAATGTCATTAAAACAACAACCTTACTCCCTTACTGGTTTAAATCTTCCTCAGCCTAAAATCACAAGTTTATCTCAGAAAGTTTTACCATCTTCACAGCAAACATCACCCTCTGTTGTTGGACCTCAGACTGAAAAAGTTTATTCTACAAAATGATATGTGAATTACATGTTCCTTGTCATCGTTTTGAATTTGAAAATGTACTTGTTTATACTTTGTGTTCTAACTCTGCTGTCATTTCGATTTGGACTTATTTTTGACGCAGTTTGTGTATTTTGGATTGTTCCTCAGCCTGTACTGTTTCCTGCCTGGATTTTGGCATCCTTGTTAAGTAGAGACTCTTACTTATATCTCTGCCTCCTGGGTCATGCTCTTGAGTTCTTTTGTCTCTGAATTGTGACAGTTCTTAGCCCTAATAAAACCGATTGAAATGTCAGTCAACCAGCCATTCCTTTGAGCAATGATGTTAACTTACACCAACTACATCAAACTGGTTTGCTGCCAAAATAATGAACTTTATGCATGCTTGTGTTTAATTGGAGTGGAAAATAGATTTATTAAAGGGAACTAATGAGTAAGAGAATTTTCAATGAAATAATATTCTCTGGTTAGTTGACTACAAGGCCAGTTGGAACATGAGTTTTTGTATTTTCAAAGAGTGCCTGGATCTGACTCCCCCTCCACTTGCTTTTCTTTACTCAACCAACTACTCTGTTGGCTCTACAGGCTGATACAGAAAAGAGCTACATGGACCTTGAGAGAAACATCAGTAGAACTGGTAAAGGGGAAGCTAATGATATGTAGTCACAGACTGGTGGAAAAGTTTCAAGGCCATGTTTTATTTGACTTAAAACTGATATATTCAACAAACTGCACTTTTGTCTGTTTTATTCACTAAGGATAGTTTGTTGAATTTAATTGTCTCCCTAAAGGTCAGGATCACTGCTTCTCTCTTTCTTTTTTGATTCATCATTTCTTCTTAGGATCTCAGATACTCGGATACATTAAAGACTAGCTGTTGCTAATATCCAATATTTTTTAAATGTAAAGATCCTCATATGCCCTTTATTAGGAGGTGCAGATGCACAACTGACCTATGTTTCAATTATTATACTTTAATGTAATTTGGGCAATTTTTCATATTTGTCTCAGATATTCACAGCTACCGGTGTACAGAAAACAAGTGGCAGCAAGTGTACAGTTTGTTTTCCTATTCGTTATCCACTCCTCTCTGACTGTAAAGAATGGAACTCTATATGTTGATGAAATTAGTTATTATATTTAGTCTTTGTAGTAAACTCGTCACAAGCTTAATGAGACTTGATAAAAAAAGGTTGAAATAACCTGTACCAATGTACTTGCTATTCCTGTTTGATAATTTTAAACATTTCTCCTATAAATTACTTAATTTTTCTTAATTTTGTGGAAGCCATCCTGTAAATGTCAGCAAGACTCACACGTAAAATATGAGAAAACAAGTATTAAATGAGATGATGCCTTTCTCCATTCACAGTAGGAGTGAATGTGTTAAATATGGTACATGTATGTTTCTAGTTATAGTACCTTCTTCCACTCTCAGGAAAGAAGTATAAAAGGCTTTAAAAGGAGGTGCCCTATATGGTCTGGCTGTCTGGCCAAGCTGTATCAGACTGAGTTAATGAAGTGCCAGATGAGCGCTCCTTGTTAATATTAGCCACTCATGCATTTCAGGAAGCCGTTTCTTCTGTCAAGGGGAACTAAGTCTGCTAACCTAATCTGGTGAAGAAAATGTGCAACAGTTTTTTAGGAGAAAAAAAAAGGTCTATCATCATTTCTCTCATTTGCCGCACGTGATTGATGCTGATCACTGATGTGCTACATCGGTGATTGAAAAGGCATGCAATGTTTGGTGGTGGGTATAGCAGAGGCAAAATTACTTATTCACACATCACACAAACACATACTCTATGCTACATAAACACCCTGCTGCTAAGCTAATTAGATATTTTATTATAGATTTAATTATTTTCTTGTATTTACAAAAGGCAATAAAAGTTGTTGGTACAATAGAAAATTCACCCGAGAGAAACATGCTAGAGACTGAATGGCTATAAAAGAGCAAAGGAAAAAGAAGAAAATCACATTAATCTTTGAGCACTCTGCTTGTGGCTTCCGACCTGACAGCCGTAGGCAAAGAAAATGATGGAAAATCACACACAAAAATACAGATAGAGACAGAAAGACAGGCATAAAGGCAAGGAAGTATAGTGGGAAGGTTAATTAAAGTGCATAGAGACACAGATATGAACAGGTGGGCAGAGAGATAAATGCTCGTGACAGGGCTCGTTTGGTCTCAGGTTTTCCTATTAGTGAGGGCCAAAGCTCATCTGCCATATGGCATGGGTTCAGCCAACTCTGTTCTCTTATGGAATCTAAAATTTTGTACATAAGGGTTATTTCATTTTTGTTTGTCATCTAAACACAATTTACTGTTTTATAAACTGTTTTTGGAGGGGTTCCTCATAAAATCTGAGTAAGCTTGTAGTCTGTTCTTCTCTGCACAGTTACAAGCTCTTTGATTGGGTTGTGGGTATGCTTGCACAAAACTGGGGCAATTACTTACTGTTTGGAATCCCAGGACTGGCAACTAAAATCTGGGTGTAGAAAACTGAATGCATATTTGCATATTTACCTCAACAACTACTGATTAGTTAGAATAAGTAGTCATTGTAGTAACTGTGTATCGATGTCACATGCTTTGTATGCCAAACCATCCAACCCGACCTCCTCCCTAACCCTTTTTGTGGCAGCATATAACAAATTGATGTTATTTGTGCCTTGAGAACAATCATTACTCACACCACCGCAAGACTGGACAACATAAACATAAACATAACATAACAATTTGTGTTACGTTTTGAATAAAACTGCCAACACTTGTTTCTCTTGTGAGGACTGTTACAGATGCAACTCTTCCTCATGAACCATACCATCTTCCAAATACTGATTTACAGCCATCATTTACATTATTCATTCTATTTCAGGTTTGACCAGTTCAAGTACGAAAATGGATTATTCATTTGCAGAGAGGCTTACATTAAAACTTTTTACTTGCTGTAGCTAGCAGCAAAAAGAAAGAGGCCAAGAAAACGTTTTTATATGTGTGCTTGTACAGCATACTGCCATGAACTATAGCTCAACTGCTCATGTATTATTTTATAATAAGCTATTTCTTCTGATAGAACACAAAGCAGCATTATTATTATATACATATTATTGGTGGATACATGCTCCTCTTTTTCCTCTTCAAATGACTGAAATACATACACTGTACATGCTGTTGATTGATGTTTGATTCATTATTGTACTTTTTCAACCACATGGTTTCATTTTTAGTTTAATTACAAGCTGTGCTTTTGAAGATTAAGCACTTTCGTGTTTGTTTGTTTCATTGTTCATCCATAAATAAAACACTTTTATCAACTCTTAGTGCTAAGTAGCACATCTTTTTTTACTGGTAAAGGCCGTTTTATGTTTCTGCGTCGAATCGAAGGCGTACCCCCACAGACCCCTCTGCATCTACGCCGGACCCTACGCCGTAGCCTGACGTGCACCTCTCGAAAAATTTAACTCTACGTCGCAGCGACGCACGTCGCTCGGCCGTGGCTTTGTTGTGTTGCATTTCCCGCGACTCATTTCCTGGTTCTCCTTCTCCATAAACAACATGATATCAAGGAGAGGGTTAACTTTTCCTGCTACAGATTTCCTACCTTGGTCAGAAAGAACAGGGGAGACACTTTGTTTCTCTCACTATGACTCTAGAGTCGCTACTCGCTCCGAAGCTAATCGCCGTCACTCTCTCACTTCTCCCTCGCTCTATCACACACTCCCCACACACACACACACACACACACACACACACACACATGCCGGCTCGACGCACATACCAGCGCACAAGTATAAACATCAGGCCACTTACGTAGGCTACGGCGAAAGCTCTGTGTGGAGCCTCCGCAGAACCATAAAACAGGCTTAAGTATGTGAGTGGCATTGCACTGATTTTCACCTTGAGTCTCTGTTTTGGCAATTTTTTAAATCCATCTATGATTAGCAAAAAGTGTCACTGTACTATTATGTATATATGAGTATACACACATGCAAGAGGTCTAAAAGACACCCAACTATTTTAAGCTTTGCTTTAGCTTTTTCTGCCAGACTGGCTATGTTACTACAGCAAAAAAAGAAAGAAATGGATACCAATAGCTCATAAAGCAATTTAGTAGCAATTACCGTTATGTATTGAAATGTAGCCTATAGATGTTTGGTTAGATGGTAGATCCGTCAGATACTTCCATTATGTTTTTGTCACACAGGAAATGTCTATTTAATATTTCAAGACTGCAAAAACATGTTATATGCCTCTATGATTATTGTGTATATGAGACTGCCAAAAAAATGTATCCCATATTTATCTCCAGTATGTGTTTGTTAGCCTAAATAAGTGCTTTGTTTTTTCATGATAAATATTGCCAATCTCCTATATTTGTTTTTTTCTACCATTTCACCCTCTAGAAACAAACCTTTGCCCTTTGCCAAATGCTTCTCAATTGCACTATGAAATCCATATATCCAGACAATAAATAAACTTCCATTATTTATAAGCCTCTTAGAAGAAGAGAGGCCATATGGCACTCATCATCTCTGTTGATCATGAGTTTGTGGCGGCATTGCAAATCTCTATTGTCCGCAGGTTAATCCTGGGATTTAGGGGATTTTAGGTACTTCATCGGACAAATTTAGCTGTGATGAGCTCAGATGAAACATTGGACCCTAATTTGGTGATTGCATCCTTTATGCTGGTGAGGCAGTATTTTCTTAAAGTGCAGAATGGACTTTTTAGATGTCAAAGACCACAGCTTTACTACATCATCCACCTGCTGAGACTAAATACATTGCACAAAGTGCAGTTGCGTTCTGTGCTATTTTCATTTCATAAGGTCTCACAAATACATACAAATAGACTTCATAACACCATAAAAGTAACTTTAATGCATGTTGCTTGCAAGTTTTATTTTGATATAAACTTTGTGACCAGAAAATATAAATAACAATAGGTTTATAGAGCGTACAATTAAATGTAGAGCAAATGCAATACAATGTTACACCTTCCTGTACAAGTGTTGAGATTTTAAGTCTTTTGGGTTGTTTTTTTTGGGTGTGTTTTTTTGCACTTTAAATTTTAGAGAACATGTAGCCGGGTTAGCTCAGTTGGTAGAGCAGGCGCATATATATAGAGGTTTGACTCCGACCTGCGGCCCTTTGCTGCATGTCATTCCCCATCGCTTACCCCTTTCATGTTTTCAGCTGTCCTGTGGAATTAAAGGCCTAAAATGCCCCCAAAAAATAATCTTTAAAAAAACTTTTTTTTTTTGAAAACATATTACAAACATTACGGAATTAAATACCTCAACGCCATGAAATAGAGCCTAAAAGTACAATAGTGTTGAATCAACATCTCTATGACTTATTGTCAACAACATTTAATATGTATAACAGGGCTGTCACATTAGACTGCATTTGGAAATCTTTCCTGTCACTCAAAGTATCACATCCTCACTGCTTACAGGATCAAATTCAATATTCTGTTGATCAATTATAAAGTTGTTTATAATCAAGTCCCAGCTTAGTTTCATGATATCTTAACTATATGGCTTATTCTCAAAATGTAAGACCAACAATAACAAAGCTTTTGAAGTTTGGCCTTCAGGATCTGAATGTGGACTGTTTGGAAAGTGTCTGGAATGTTATTTATAAAGACCGGCCTTTTATTGATGACTTAGTGCCTCTTTATTGATTTAAGTATGTCTGGGTCATTTATTTTGCTTTATTGACTGGTGAAGCACTCCATAAAGGTACTACAGAAATAAACTCTACCTCAACACAAATTAAGCTTAATTGATTGAGTATTCCCCTGGGATGTATGAAAGAACCCTAAGGCCAAGATACATTGTAAATTAAATAAGAAGGGGCATGGCATTGCTACCCTGGCAGAGAGCTCATAGAATCCAGGCTTATTGTTTGGCTCTTTAGTGTGATTCTGTTAAACATTGCCCTCTGCATGGGTCAAAAGGAGATCTGTGCTTCACAATTCACTACCTCCACAACATACAGCAATCGCCTAGTTAGGAAAGTCATGGAACCAGAGGCTGATAACATAACACAAGGCCAAGTGGCTGTTTTGCCATGTGACCAGCCTAACAGACTGCACCGTCTTTTTCTGTTAAACAGTATGGCAGGTTTTTTTTTTATTTCTGGACCAACTCAAAACATCAAGGTATTTTTTTAAGCATGATGTTTTGAGTTGGTCCAATGCTTTTTTTGTGTGTGTGGCAAGACCTTCCTTCATTTCTTATTACTGTAATTTGCATTGCTGCAGACTTAATGATACAGTTGTATAGAAGATTTGTGATTGTGCCCATGTTTGTTCTTGTTCTTCTTTCTTTTTATTGATCACAATGTTAAAGAAGTAAGTGTAGGGGTGTAAAAGGGAATACACCGGCATAACTTTGTTATTTGCAGAAAAAAAGAGTTCGGCTCATAAATCTTTGCAACTCTTAATGATGCATCATGTCATTTGCTCTTAGTTTTACAAAGTTTTAACATCAAACTTTTATCACCTACAGCCATTTACAAATGTACTTTTAAATACCTCATTTTGAAAACAGATGGGTAACATCATAGAAATAGAATGACAGTAGAACGGACATTGGACTATTTTTCCTCATTGTCATTTGACTAGTTTAAAAGAAAATAGCGCTCAGCACTTTGCATTGACCATATAAATATATATATATATATATATATATATATATATATATATATATATATATGCTGGTTTCATTGCACACATTTTAAGTGATTCTAAATGACCTGGATAGCGGTACACATGGCTGTAGATGTTTCGAGTGTTTTTGATATCTTACAACTCTGTAATTTGTTATTGTGTCTTCATTTTAAAGGTCCCATGACATGGTGCTCTTTGGATGCTTTTATATAGATCTTAGTCTGTCCCCTAATACTGTATCTGAAGTCTATTTGCCATAATTCAGCCTTGGTACAGAATTACAGCCACTAGAGCCAGTCCCACAATGAGCTTTCCTTAGGATGTGCCATTTCTGTGTCTGTAGGTGAGGAGGAAGAGGTGGGGAGGGGGGGTAAAGGGGGGGGGGGTGTGGCCTTGACCAACTGCCACTTTGCTCGTTTGAAAGCCATGATGTCTCTCTCTCATGGGTGGGCCAAATTCTCTGGGCGAGCAAAGCAGAGAAAGAGGAGGTAATCTTGCTCCTTATGACCTCATAAGGAGCAAGATTCCAGATCGGCCCATCTGAGCTTTCATTTTCTCAAAGGCAGAGCAGGATACCCAGGGCTCGGTTTACACCTATCGCCATTTCTAGCCACTGGGGGACCATAGGCAGGCTGGGGGAACGCATATTAATGTTAAAAAACCTCATAAAGTCAAATTTTCAAGCCATGGGACCTTTAAACTGTTGAATTTGTTATGTTTGTTTTATGTCTGAAACCCTGTTAATTGTGCTGCTGCCTGTCTTGACCTAACCTGACTCCGCCAGATGGATTGTTTTGCATTTACTCGGCATTTCCATCTGGGAACTTTCCGTTGGAGAACTTTTGGGAAGGGGCGAAAATACTGGTTTGCTGATTGGATAAACCATCTGTCTATCAGCACCTATGTTGGTGATAGACGGGCCAAATCAACCAATCAGATCAAACTCTTGCCGAAACCAGTCGGGAGAAGAGCAAAAACATCTTTTCCTCCGAGAAAAGCCTCCAGTGCCGTTTTTTGCTCTTCTTTCAATGGAGGAATATTTTCTAATTCAGATAAAACTTGCGCAATAGCTACGCTCATCTCATCCGTGGAAGCTGCCATGTTGTTTAGACTAACAGTCGCTTCTCGTTGCATCACACCTAAACCCGCCTCAAAACCAACGCTGATTGGTCGGTCGCTTGGCGAACGGCTCGAAATTTTCTCTATCTCAAGATGCCACATGATCTGCGAGTGGAAAACTGGAGTTCGCAAGATCAGGACGGTCTCACGAGGCTAGTCTTGACCAGGAAACTCTTGTAAAATAGATTTTTGATCTCAGTGAGTCTTCACTCCTGATTAAATAAAGGTTAAATACAATAAATAAACTAAATAAAAAAATAGATAGCCTGTTACAACAGTCACTGTTCTATACAGTGGCAACAGTACACATAGAAATAGCCGCCGCTCTGACCATCCTGCTATGTTGATTTGAATGGGAAAGTCTGTTCTACTGTCATTCTATTTCTATGGGTAACACATTGAGATCCCTAACACCTTCCCAAGCTGTACCAACCAAATCTAATGAAGAAAACATTCGCTGACGCCAGACCAAAAAACTTCCTGTCTGATGTCTAACGAGGACCAACCAGATGCTCAGACAGGAAGCTCTACTCTTGAAAGAGTTTTTATGTCTTTTTGGGGGGATTGGAGTCAGGACTATGGACAGCATAATCAACTTTATTACCCACAGATGATGTGGCAGCAACCTGGCCCAAGTGTGACCCCAAGACGCACTAAAAAGCCTGCATGTGTATAGATGCACACAGGTAGCATCACTGCAGCTCTTTGGTTTCATCCTGTTTTAACAGGCTTCACAGCCCACTTTAGTCAAATAGAAAACAACTAGAACATCTTGAAAATCATGGTATGAGTAGTTTTGTTTTAAAAATGCTTAGGTTCAGTGACAGACAGATGAAATAATGAAAATATTACACTGTCGGTCTTGTTTGTTAGTGGCAATTGAGAACAAAAACAAAGGCAGCCACGCTAGCTGGACTGATTAGGTTTTCTTCATGTGGCGTGTAGCCATTAGGTACAACTGGACAGGGTCCATAAAAGTGACTGAGAGGTGCTTTACGCCATGTTTGTTCCACTGCGTAGACCCATATGTGGTAATGGTAAAGATCAATACCCAGCTGCTGATTCATCATTCACCCTTAGTCCATACTGTCTTTGGTCCAGCTAACTGGCCCCATTTGACCATTATATTGTCATGTGTTATGAGTAACACAAGGGGTGCTTGGCAACAAATGATGGCAGGATGTTTGAAGAATGACCCATGTAGGCCACGGTCTGCTGCACACTGAAAACAGCCATTACCACTGACAAGCAGCACCTATCTTGCTCATTAAGTGTTGAGCCTCTCAACTGCAGTTCAAGTAATAACAGTGAAGTTTGAGTCTTGGCCAAATTTTCTTTTTTTTTGTGTAAGCATTGTTGTTGTAGAAGTTATTGCCTCTATTAGGCTGACCAAATGAGCAGACTGTTAGCACAAAGTAATAATATTATTTCTAGTGGGCTATATATATAGTTTTCATGGCATATACGTATATTACCCATCACCCACAACAGTGATTGAATGGCATTAACTATTACCTGCATTCAACAACCATGTATCTTAGAAAAAAAAAGCTTATAAAACACAAAGCCTATCATGCCTAAAACCACATTTACATTCACTATAGCTCTGTGTCCAGCAACGCGGTGGTAGATTTTATGCAAAGGCTGGAAGTGTCTTCTCCAACACTACGGCTGTTATAATTTCATCCATGTGTGTAAGTGCTCTGCTTTGCAATACAAATTACATTTGCCTAGATCCCAACAAAGCATACACAAAAAGGCTCTTGTTTTGCATGTTAGTGGTGTAGCTATCTACCAGATGATGGTTTGACTTTAAATTTTTCGATTCACATGCAAATAACAACCCTGATCCTTCCACAACTAAGAAAAAGACAATAATCCATCACCGTGCAAACAGACCATTCTAAAGACCTTTATTATCCTGTGTTGACAATTTCCTGGGACTTTAATCTTTTTAATAGTAGTTAAAGCTGCCATTTCCTCCTTTGGTGTTTTTTTTGTACGAGGCAACCAAGCATTGGAATCGAGACAGTTTGGGTTTCAAATTTGACTTTCTGAGAAGAAATGGTCAGATGTTTTTATAATGCTAAAATGTACGTATGCAAAGATCATAGTCTCTTTGCTCAATGCATATTTTCTTTTAAAATAGAAACAATCCGACTTGCTGTTCTTCCATTCATTCAATGTGTAATATAAGTGTTACAGTAAACTAAAAAAGCCAGTCTTTGAATTAACCCGTAATTTAACCTCGATAAATGACTGTATGATGGGTGGAGCTGATCCATCCAATACAAAAGGCTTTTCTTATAAAGCTAGCACACTAAATGTCAGCGCCCTGACTCTCTGTTTCACCAGGCACTGAGTATGCTAGCAAGGAAATCCGCTGTCTGGGCCAGTCACGTTTCACGTAACCTTTCAGATCTCCTTTTTTTCCATCGACGAGAAGGAGAGAAAGGATTGGGTTGTTGAGGCCAATGTAGAAATGATGTTAGAAAGGACGCATTTAAAAGGATCACAGGGTTCAGATGTCAATGCCACAAAGGTACCATGGTGATGTGATGGGAGGTGAGGGGTCAGGTAAGCAGAAATATAATGGCCAACAGCTGTGAATGGGGACATGAGGAGAGGCAAGCAGGTGGGAAACGAAGGGGCAGAGCAAAGGGGATGTTAATGTGGGAAAGAAGGTTGTTCGCTCTCGAGGAGAGAAAGGCATTCCTCATGTTGCTGAAGGTTATCAGATTGCAGATTGAGAGAGGCCTGGAAAAGGCAATGCTTCAAGAACAATAGTTCTTAACCACGCTAGCCATGGCTCTAGGGATGTCAGCCGGTCGGTGCACCCCTTTGGTCCAACTATCGGGTGGATTGCAGTAACATTTTGTACATACATTCATGTTCCCCAGAGGATACATCCTAATGACTTTGGTGATCCCCTCGTCTTTACTGTAGCGCCACAAACCTCAACAACTATTGGAAGTTGAAGTAAACATTATCCGCTTAACACCAGCATGGTCGAATTGTCATTGTGAGCATGCTGATATTAGCATTAACAACAAATGTGTGAATATATTGTACCAAATAATCCTGTTTTTCTGTTGGCAGTGGCACAGAAGATGGATGCAAGCTTTTAATTGGCATTGCAGAACCTACTTCTGATTCAGCTTCTCAAAATAAAAGATACTTACCATATTCATGCATAGGACTGTAGCACAACTACATATTTTGTGTATTTCAGTTACCCTGGATATAGAAAATGGATGTACAGATGAAATTGTTTTGAGTGTTTTAGGTAAATAATCAATGGGGGAAAAAATGGCACACCCTCACGTTCACAGACAATATTATAGTCACCAGATCCCTTTGGACTGTAGGAAGAACATCCTCGTCAGATTTGATTCCATGACATTTTTGTTGTGAGGTGACAGTGCTAAACACTGACCAATCCTGACACCCTCTCATAATCCAATATACTGTAAATGGAAAAAAATCAAGAACTGAAGCTGACCGTACTAAAACCTGTTAAGCCCAAACATTAAGAAGTGAGTTGCTGCCCCAATACATTTCACTCCCACTGCAAATCCTCATGTTAAATCCAATCATAATCTGAGATTGTTTGTAGAATACTGGATAATTGAGATCATGTCTAACCAAAGAGGGTCAGTAACAGGAAAACATGCACAGTACTTGAAGCTTTAGATTTACTCTGATCACAGCATCAACAGGAAGCAACTGTGTAGTTGCATAAACATGAAAAACAAGATGTAATCTAATCTGTTCTACCAGCTTTCAGTCTTTCACTTTCTTTATATAGAACAAAACTGCAAGTCACACTAACATTACACTTACATCGGATCACTTATTCAGCGTTAATTGTTGCTTCATAAATATCATGAAACACGGGGAGTATCCACTCACATCCTAAAAACGGTTTTGGATAGATTTTCCCCAGGAACCCACAGAAATAACATTTTAACAAAGCTAATATATGCGAGTTTAAAAAATATATTGTTTATAACTTGTTCCAAACCGTTGGTCTTGTTACCTCAGTTTCTGTTGCTCTCTCTGTCATACAACAGCCACATGAGGATTTTCTATTTGATTAGAATCAATTTACACTTAAAAAAAAACTTTACCCTAGGGACCACAGAGCTTCTGCCTAATATTTGTCTTGCCTGACATTTCACAGGGCCAAGAGTAAATCTATGAATATGAATTTGCTTAACTCCTCTACCAAAAATATAACGGTTTATCTGATTGAAAATCAATCCTTTATGATTACCAGGCCAGTGTGTCATGGTCAGTACCCAAGAACACTTTCAAGAGCTTCACTTTCAGTTCCTCCCCAACAGAAAGGTTTCCATATTACCGGTCGTTAATTATTCATCTACGCTCGCTTGGCGCCTCAGTTGGAAAATAAAGCAAAGCCTTTAGACCAATGATACAGAATAGCACATCGGCCTCTTTGCTGAACCCTTGCGCATTGTCCATTTGTCTCCTACTGCGGGTAGGAGTGAAATTCGAGCCAAGGTGGAGATTATTGCTTGATGTGTAAAACTTGTCTCTCGCACAGCACAAGTCCATAAACAGCCAGCTCAGTGGTGTGTGCAATACTGGAAGAGCTAGGTACAGTCCCTTTTGTATTGTGCAAAATGATATATCTGCAGCGTAACCGTCTCTATTACAGGGGGAAGAGATTATCTTACCCTTTGGATTTGCTTCACAGAACACAACAAATAAGCTTGAGCTGCTTGCTATGGACTCATAGCACCTATGCCTATCCCCAAGAGGAGGAATGTCAGAGGTAAGCTAGATGACAAGAACTCTATTTAATTTAGTGATAAACTAAACTACCTGATAATCACAACTACTGTCATGAGATAAAAAATAAAACCAAGGACCCCTAAAAGGTTTCTATTTCTGCTCTGGCTTGGTTTATTCAGCATTTGAATTTGATAATTAAAAATAAAACACATTAAAACAACAAATCCGCTACAGACCATGATAATAGTTTATTTGAATGCATTCATTTAACAAATCTTCACAACATATAAAGTAGATATGTCCTTAACGAAATCAACAGGTGCTCATGTCAGTTTTGTTTATTTTTTGCATTTTGTCCAAGCCCTTTGAAAAGTTCTGTAAGTCCTGGCGATGTGGACAATTTAAAAAAATAAAAATAAAAAAAAATCAGGAAGCACTCGGATTGTTGCAGAAAGTGACATAATCTCTGTCGTGGAAGGATGTGGGACAAGCACACAGGTGGGTGAAGAAAAAGAAAATTAAATACATTTACAAAATAAACCATGTTTGAACTTTGGGCATCTTTTAAGATCACAACTGCTGCAGACCTTGTGAAATAGTTTGTACATAATGCATTGTACCAGTAGAAGCAGTAAAAGTGGAAACTATACAACTATATCAAAACAATTTCAACATGAAAATGAGAGCATGAGATTTTGTTGAGCTGTGGTTGGCAGCAGTTTCTAATATATATATATATATATATATATATATATATATGAAATGCAGGTAATTATATGACAGAAAATGTTACAGAAATTACTTTTGTACAGTCAATGCCTTCACTTTTATTGTATAATTCAAGACTCCCACCACAATGAAGCAATGTTATGAATAAAAAGTTTCCATATAAAAATAGGAGCATTGTTTACACATTGTACACACAAGGATGGACATTGATGTAGAAGTGTTAATGAAATTAACAACAACCACAATTTCATATTTATTTACCTGCCAGTGTAAACGCAGACACATCAATCTCGTGCCCTAGGTGGCTGGTAATACTGCTGAGTGGGTCTTGTGCGTCGAGGCTGTCCATCTCCCCCAAGGCGAAACTCTAGTGAACTGTCGTAGTAACCATCATCTTCCTCCTGCCATTGGACATTTGATATGGTTGTGATGTTACTGTGGGTAATCAGATTAAGATGTCATTTTCTGCTTCCTCAACCCACTCGAATACAGTTTAATTATTTGCGTCCACTTAGTATTAAACCAACACGTTATGATCTTTTCTTTCTCCTTACCAACACGTCGGCAGAAACGGGTTTGATGTTATGCAGCAGGACCTCTTCGCAGTTTCCATAATCACTAAATACAACCACAGCCGTGGAGCCTGATGGATGCACAGCATCTATTCTGGCATGGTAGAACTTCACGAGTACACACACACACACACACACACACACACACACACACACACACACACACACACACACACACACACACACACACACACACACACACACACACACACACACACACACACACACACACACACACACACACACACACACACACACACACACACACACACACACACACACACACACACACACACACACACACACAAATTTCAATTAAATACGACGTGACAAACAAATCTTAAAACACCGTCAACACTGCAAATGAGAAAACATTAGTCGGTCGCACTATATATTATTTTTAAGCCATTCAACGTGTTAACTGTCAAACAAGCTCTCAGACAAACAAAACACAGTGTATTGTCACTAACCGATCTAGTTGTTAATCGTAATGTCAAACATTGTAGTTACTGTAGACAGTTTACAAACATGGTTCAACAATTTTCAGTTAGAGCTGGGCAATATATTGATATTATATCGATAAATATTTTTTTTGTAAGCACCAATGGTCAAGCTTACAATATCGCCGCAATATCGATAGAGGTATTTGGTCAACAATATCGTGATATTAGATTTTTTCCATACCGCCCAGCTCCATTTTCAGTTATTGCTAGGTTACCAATCCAGGAATGACATACCTTGCCGTCTTCCCAGTACAGTGCCAGGCATTGGTCTCCAGGTTTCCAAGCTTGTTCCATAAAATGACTTTTCTCTGGTCCTCGAGGGCCATGACCTTTGCCTTGTCCTGATCTTCTTTTAGGTCCTGGGTTATTCAAAGTGTTTTTCTTGGGGGGTGGCTCCCTGCTGGGGGGACACGATGAGTTTGCTGGCTTGATTGGCCCAGTTCTTTTGTGTTCCATATCTCCATTTTGGAAATGAGAAGGATCCCCTGTCGTGATACGACAATCCTGCGATAACCCCACTTCTTGAGATGTCCCAGAGTTTCCTCCCCTCAGGTTAAAGTTGGGTGGCCGGCTATCCCTTGGTCTGTCAAGGTGGTCCGAGTTTGACCGGTCAGTCTTCCCCTTCCTCCTGTTGTTGCCAAGTTCTTCAGTTCTGTCGGTACGTTTACCATTTCCTCTTCCATCGGGCTCACTGCCTGTAGAATCAGTCAGTTTAGGTGCAGGCATGTTGTCTCTGAGCCCTCTCCTGCTAGACGGTCCAGCCATGTTCCCACCACCACCATCTCCATTTCTGGATCGTTTGTTGTAAGGTCCACTAAACTCCACCTGCTGCTGAGGTTCCTTTGAATGTGTGAAAGAAGTCGAGAAGGATGAAGGGGAAATCTGCTCATTTCTCATTTCTCTCCTGTCATTTTGCGATCTGTCTGATGTGTCTCGTGACCATCTCTCCTGGCCCTTCCACTGCTGGGCCGGAGCTGATGTTTGGGAGGTTGTACAGTTAGAGAGAGGCTCCTGGCCAGGTTTGGGAAAATCAAAGTCTCTGTGGAAGCGAGGTGGTCTGTCATTCCTTTGGTGCCTGTGGTCATTATGCAATGAGAACTTGGTCTGAGATTGGTCTTTGTAGTAACAGTCTGAGTTGGAGACATTTCCTTTACTCTCATGGTGTCTCTGAGGGGCCTGGCTCTTTGGCTCTGAGTAAACAAACAAAATGAAAAGAGCAGTGTAATCAAAACTATAGCAAAAGAACAGTGGGATCAATTGAACAAGGAACACTGACAAGACCACATTACCATATGCCACACATGTTACTCAATGAATATTAAAGATTGCTAAAACACTAAACAGAAACATGAAGGGAACAGTAGTAAATACAGTGGGGGAAATAAGTATTTGACCCCTTGCTGATTTTGCAGGTTTGCCCACTTACAAAGAATGCAAAAATCTACAATTTTAATCATATGTACATTCTAACAGTGAAAGACAGAATCCCAAAGAAAATTCCAGAAAATCACATCATATGAATTTATTAAAATTGATAACCATCTGATGAGGAAAAACAAGTATTTGACCCACTGGACAAACAGCATGTTAATATTTTGTAGAAAAGCCATTATTGGCCAGCACAGATGTCAAACGGTTTTTATAGTTGGTGACAAGGTTTGTGCACATTTCAGCAGGGATGTTGGCCCACCCTCCCTGCAGACAGCCTCCAAATCATTCAGGTTCCGAGGTTGTCGCCTGGCAACTCAATTTTAAGCTCCCTCCAAAGATTTTCAATCGATTCAGGTCTGGAGACTGGCTAGGCCACTCCAGAACCTTGATGTGCTTCTTCTTCAGCCACTCTTTTGTTGCTTTGGCGGTGTGCTTAGGGTCGTTGTCGTGCTGAAACACCCATCCTCGACCCATCTTCAGCTCTCTCACTGAGGAAAGGAGATGTCGGTCCAGAATTCCACGATACATGGCCCCGTCCATCCTCCCCTCAATACGATGGGAGTTGTCCCGTCCCCTTGGCTGAAAAGCACCCCCAAAGCATGATGTTGCCACCACCATGCTTGACGGTGGGGATGGTGTTCTTTGGGTTGTACTCGGTGTTCTTTGCCCTCCAAACACGACGAGTTGAGGCCAAAAAGTTCTATTTTGGTCTCATCTGACCACATCACCTTCTTCCAGGCCTCTTCTGAGTCGTCCAGGTGGTGAATGGCGAACTTCATGCAGGCCTGTACATGTTTCTTCTTGAGCAGGGGGACCTTGCGTGCGCTGCAGGATTTCAATCCATGACGGCGTAGTGTGTTACCAACCGTTTCTTTTGTAACTGTGGTCCCAGCTGCCTTCAGTTGATTCATCAGTTCCCCCCTTGTGATTTTGGGATGATTCCTCACCGTTCGCATGATCAGGGACACCCCACGAGGCAAGATCTTGTGTGGAGGCCCAGACCGAGGGAGGTTGTGTGGTGCTTCTTCCATTTCCTGATAACTGCACCGACAGTTGATCTTTTCTCTCCAAGTTGCTTTCCGATTCTCTTGTAGCCCATCCCAGCCTTGTGCAGATCAACAATCTTGTCCCTGATGTCCGTAGAAAGTTCTTTGGTCTTGCCCATGGTGGTGATGTTGGATGCTGGTTGTTTGGGTGTTGACAGGTGTCTTTTATACAGGTAACGAGGTGAGGCAGGTGTATTTGATGTAGATAATTGGTTCGGATTGGGACTGTGTCTTAAAGAAAGACTAACTGGCTTGTAGGAGCCAGAATACTTGCTGTTTGTCCAGGGGGTCAAATACTTTTTTTTCCTCATCAGATGGTTATCAATTTTAATAAATTCATATGATGTGATTTTCTGGAATTTTCTTTGGGATTCTGTCTTTCACTGTTAGAATGTACATATGACTACAATTGTAGATTCTTGCATTCTTTGTAAGTGGGCAAACCTGCAAAATCAGCAAGGGGTCAAATACTTATTTCCCCCACTGTATATGACCAAATATTAATGGAATCACCAAACCAGAGTATCCTTGGTAAACACAATCAGACACTAAAAGCTTATTAATAGCATAAAAAAAAGTTTGTTAATGGCCACTTTCAACTAGGGCTGGAAGATTAATTGAACATGTATCGACATCAAGATTCTGAAGCCGTTAGACGTATTTCTCCCATGACAATAATTTCCATAATGTATTCCTGTTGATAGGCCTACTTTCTCCTTAAAAACAT